>NC_092858.1:137281667-137341768 GCF_032062135.1 Pyxicephalus adspersus
GGTTGCAGCACCTGTATTGTGGCCGAACTCTTCAGTAACCACCCAAAAACAGCCGGGTGGTTAATGAGAAAGTGCCGGGTGGTGCGACCAGCTAAAAGGGGCTGGGGAGAACACTGCTTCTGTGCTATTGTAGATTTAAACACCCGGAACAGCAATGTTCTTGTCCTCTATTTAAACAATCTCAGGCAATAGTACTTTTCATTGTTGGTAGCAGGTGCATAGTGAGCCCTAATAGACTAACACAGAGCCATACTCAAGGATTGTGATGCTAGAAGTATAGTATTCAAAGGTTTTAAAAAGTACAAAAAATATATATATATTTGTTAAAACAGAACAAAAAATGAACTGATTAAAGGCTGTTCTGTATAAATCTTACATAAGGTCCAAAGATAGTAGGAAATTCAGAAGAACATATTCTCCAAAATTGTGGATTTCTGCCAGTTTTTCTGTCTGGCTGGTAAGTTCCATATATGCAGTCACTGCTTAGTTCTTATCATCCTTGAGGACTGGTAATTTGCTCTGCTAAGGCTGCAGGAGCTCCCTATTAGTCACAAGGAGTGGCAGGGGTTGTGACATAGCACCTCACATCACCAGCATTATATCAACTACTTTGAAGCTTGAATTAAATAAATGGGATTTGATAGTGACATTGTTGGTGGGTTGCTCTTAAAAACTCCAGTATCAGAATTTATCTTGTTGGGGTTCACCTAGTTTTTTTAGCAGCCAGACCCCTACTTTAGGAGACTTGTAATAGAGAAGTTTTATGAGGCTTAGACATTTTGTTTCATTTTACATTAAGCAGACAACTTTTTCTCAACTTAGTAAAAAACAATTGTCTTTCTTGTCAGTCCTAAAAAGTGATATGCAAATACCATGGTTCTAGGTCAACAATACAGCATATAAAATATTTTTAAAGATAACTATAATAATTATGCGTCGCGTAATTAAAAAAAAGTTCATAGTCATTTCACTAACTGTCCCTAAAAGGGGATCACAAACTAATAGTGATTAGATTAATCTAATGCAATTCAATAGTATATTCCTACCTGCACTACCTTGCTATGGAATGATATGCATCCATAGCCATAAGTTCTTCCAATTTAAGGTTGACGAAGACCTTTTACTTGAAAAAAATGCTTTCTAATGCTAACCTTTAAGTAAAACGAGTTTCAGAACAACACAAGCTCTCAAAGGTCCAAATATCCAGTTAGGATGTACTAGACTAGAAATACCTACCTCCTTATAGCCTGCCTAGTGTAGTATTAGCCCATACTTTCACTCTGGAGTGGTTTGGCTCATCAGGATATAATTATGCCTTTAGAATATGATGTTTGCTTGCACTATGTGGTAGGTGAGTTAGGAATTAAGAATTTGTTTATACCATATATGTGGGGTGTTTTTCATTTTTTTTTACCTTTTCTTGCCCTATTTTGTACTATCATGTGGCCAACCTCTTTGTAAACTAAGGCTGAACCTATAATAAAATATTTAGCCCAGTTATCTTGACACACTTTAGCTTTTGTACTGATACTGATGGAAAGTCATTTGTTTAGGTGTAAAACAAAGCGCTTACTGGGAGGACAATATCAATTCTGTTTAAAACTAACAGCCCCTTTCCAAATCCATGTGTAGATTATTATAGATGTATAGATACCCGTAAAACCGGTACAACATTCTGCAAAAAGAATAAAGGATTGTATGCTAGATATCTGAACTGTACTACTGGGTAAGTTAACTCATACACTGTCTTAAGGTGCGTACACACTTCCAATTTTTATCGTTCCAATCGAACGACGAACGATCGATTGGGCAAAAAATCGTTCGTAAAAAAGTAACCAACGACGCCGACGAACGAGGAAAGTCGCTGGAAACGAACGACCGGACCGGCGGATCGGATTGGACGACGATCGTTGAACATCGTTCGTGTGTACGGTCGTTCGTTGATCGTCCATGTTCAGAGCATGCGTGATGAACGAACGTCCGTTCACTTTCCTGTCGTGCACATAGTTCCTCTATCGCTCAAACGATCGTATCTATTGTGTGTACAATATCTACGAACGATCGTGTCGTTAACTCTATGTGCAGGATCGGTGCTATACGATCGTTCGTATATATCGTGCATGAACGTTCGTCGTTCGTTTTCCAACGATAATAATTGGAAGTGTGTATGTAGCTTTAGAACAATCAAACTTTGAATTTCTTTAAATCTAGGTTGAATCAGGTCAAACACAATGGTCACTGGGTCAACACACTTTCTTTGACCTTTTGGTTGCCTGATTATTTACACTGCTCAAATAGAATATGGACATTCGGGATGGAAACATTTACAAATCTGTTTAGTAAAATATTTATTGAACACACTCATGTGCATCTATCAGGAGTAATGCATTTAGTTTTGTGTGTAGAATATTTTGAGACATATTGGGCTTAATTTAATAAAGCTCTGCAAGACTGGAGAAGATAGACTTTCATGGGAGAACCTGGGGGATACAGCAAACCAGGAATGGGTTTTCAAAAATGATTTGCTATTAGAAGGAAAATTATTTCAATCTTGGACCAGATCCATTTATTGTTTGCCATATCACCCAGGTTCTCCAATGATATTCACTGTTCTCCAGTCCTAGAGAAATGTAATAAATTGGGTCTAATATTCAGACTACATTCTGCTGTGAAATTTGAAAGACAAATCTTGTGCTGTGTGCCTTTGGCTTCTTGAAGGATTTGTTTTCTAAAATGAAGTTAACAGCACAAACATGCTAATGTCAATAAGACATTCTGCTTCGTTTAGTTTGACTTGCACTAAAGTAATCAAAGTTTATAACTTGGTTAGTTTTTATTGGTAGGTATACATTTCTGCTATGGGCTTCATACTTTTGTCTGATAAACTGAGACATTATTGGTTAGTATTTAGAAGGCGTATTTATAATTTAATATTAAAGCTTCAATTGTAAATGGCAGAGCAACTTATTTTTATTTTTTATTAGAAGCTACTGTTGGTGTATGTCTTTATGTGTATGTAGTTTTATATAAAGTTATAAAATACCAGTATGAACATGAAAAATGTGGAGCCACCGGATATAATCATCAAGATGGACCTATCCTAATGTTTTATGGTTTGCATTCTGTTTGATTTTGCTATACATAATTATAGTAACATTTCACAGGGCTGGACATTTGATACCTGCTCTTGGAGTTTGTATACCTAACAGAGAAAACGCATACCGAAGGCCATTGTTATATTATTGTCCAAAGTACAGAGTTATCTAATAGGTGGAGATTTTCAAATGTTCCTTGATGATAAAAACAATACAGCATTTTGAATGGAAGAAATAAATAAAAGATCTGTGGGGGCTTTTGGTATGTAAACATAATATATATATTTTTAAAGGAAATATCACAACTCTTTTAATTTACCACTGAAATGTAAGATCACATTGAATACAACTAAAAATATTTTTATATTTTGACTATTCACTGGGTTAGCACATTGTTGAATTGGAAATATTTTGATTCGCTTTAGTATGCATAAAATTTGGTCCAATTTGTAGATCATACAAATGAGAAAATGTGATTCGTAAATTACACAATCACCTTAATGTGAAGATCTACCGGCAAACATTTCACTTACATAAAATTGATTCATTATTCATCCTAATTCAATGAACACTACAAGGTTTTTTTTTAACCCAGGTCTTAGATTGTATTTGAGCATTGTCTCATCATAGTGTTATGTCACTGATATGATATGGGATGAGACATGTATGTATGCTGGTGAGACATTATTGATATTAAATTGAAATGTACACCACACATAGTGGTGACAAATGTTCAAAGGATTACATAAATTCCTGTTATTATCCCTGCAATGTTCCATTATCTGTTTGCACATATATAGTATCCTAAGGTATTTTACAGTACTTCTAAACAAATTTTATCTAGAAAATCTAAGAAAATATTTTACTTGGCAAATAATAAAATGACTGTCCTACACCTACAGGGTACATTTAGAAATGTGTAAAAATTTCTGGTGTGATTTGTACTCACAGAACAGAGAAGAAAAAAGAAATTCTTAAAAAAGAAAAACACATCATTTGAAAGTAAATCTGTTCTGCAAAAAATGATGGCTGCCATTTTACATATTAGTGTATCTGCTCATTAAAATCTAAATCATTGTATTTGCTTTTCATTAACTGTTATAGTTAAAGTCCCCCCAAATTAGGCTGGCAGTTTTTTTTTTTTTTTTTTGTCAGAAGAGTCTCATCTGTCAAAATATTTCTTTATTTATTAGTGTTCATTATTTGCTACTTGTACCTGGGGCATGGGAGTTGTATGATGTACCTACCACATATATATATATATATATATATATATATATAAAATAGTACCTACAGCTCACATGAGCATGGAAGTTACATCATTATTTGCTGACCCAATGACTGATGAAAGAAGAGTCTGGGCTGGATGTAGTGTGAGGAATAGGCAGTAGCATAAGCATCTTGCATCATTAGAGGAGGGCACAAATTAAAAGCTGTGTGTACTTGCACAATAAGGCATGTTCCCTTGCAACCAGTGGCTAAATTACACTTTAATCTCATTGAGGTAAGCACAGCATGTTGTGAAGCTTTCAACACACTTTTTTCAAGTTAAGGCAGCTTTGTTAAAGCCTTTCAAGAACACGTCTGTTCCACTTTGGAAGTGTAAATCACTGGTGTTAATAAAAGTGCTCAATGCTTAATGCTACTGTTAGGCTTCAGCAGGCTTTCAAAAAGTCATGCTAAAGTCTATTAGCAGCTTGTTTAAAGTAACAGCCCCCACTCCCAATACCTTTTTAACATTCCCAAGTTGAAGCTAAATGGTACCTTAGTGGTTTCATTAAAGCTTGTTGAAAGCGGAGATAGACTATTGTGGACGGACCTGGGTGATCCAGCACACCTGGAATAGATTTAAATCATTTGCCAAATAATGGTAAATTATTCATCAGAAATGTATTCCTTTGTTTGAATATCTAGGTTTTCCCTTGGTAGTCTATCTTCTCCAGTCTTTGAGAACTTTAATAAATCAGGCCCACTGCTTTTATTCAAAATGAACCCTGTGTAAACAGTGCCAGGGACAATTTTTTTTTTTTTTTTACACCAATAAAATAGCTTTCACAGTGTCTGTGATTCATAAATTTTATGTTTTGTACTATGCGGAAAAAGCTAATCAGCACAATGAATTCCACAATTCACTTTTCTTAGAAGTTTGTGATGGCAATATTTTTCTTTTTAGAGCTGAAATACAGCAAATCCATTTTAGAAGAAAATTGTGCTCATGTTACACTAATTGATACATATTTTTCAACTGCATTTATTTTCTCACTTATGTTCCTTTTGAAACTTTGTTTGTTAAAACAAAAATGTGCAGTGTAGTCCCATTAAATCCCGGTTCATTTTGAAGAGATGAATATGTTTTTTTTTCAAAAAATGGAAAATATTTTCTGATTTCTGTGTGTTAGTTTTGTGTGAAATTTACATCCGTTCAGTCAAATGTTGAAAGTCCGCAGATTATTTTGTGAAGTCACTGTAGTAGAAGAGATCAATGGAAAGCAACATTTATGTTTGTTATTATAGGCTGTTTTTTTAGTTTAATCTACATTTAAAGAGGTGCTTTTAAAATATATTTAGACTGGGATCCATTCCCATCGCGTTTCTACGAACGAGAAATACTGACCGATATGCTTTCTTTCATTGTTTGCACTACAAGCCAGCTTCCATCTTGAAATGTGATGCATTTTGAAAATTTGATTATTAATGATTTGAATCTTGCAAAAAGATTGCTTACCTTGCATCTGCTGCACCATGTTAGTACCTATATTTAAATAAAGGTACACTGTTACTACTTGGATTTTTGTCAGACTGGTTCTTTCCCATGAAAAGAAAAAAAAACATCCCACCATTAAAGATCTTGTCTTTCTATAATGGTATGTAAACACAGGAACGTATACAGGAATATATTATAGTATAACTTATCAGCCTTTAAATGAGGAGTCCGTATTTGTTTTCTTTTTGATGCTGTCAGTTTTACAATTTCTGTCCTGGGGTGACACACTAGCTGTACTGTATCTATAGAGGAGCAGTACATCCCACATCTCCCCATCACCATAACAAATGGGTTTCAGATGGGCTAATGGTTAGGATATGACATCAGCTTGTACAAAACACGACTCTGGATTTCTGATTAGGATGAGGTAACCCTATTCTAGACATTAACTTTCTTTTCAATTCAAGCTCTTCTATGCTATATTCCTCCTGTCTCAGTTTGACTCCATGACTTTACTTTGTTCCCCTTTACTCTTGTATTGTTCTACTGTTGACATGGATTTGAATGTGTTACCATTGACTGGATTAGAAGATAAATCATCATCCTTGTGCTACCTGTCATGTCCTCACTTTTTATGCTGACCACAGCCCCCCATTATCCTGACCACATCAGTGAGCGGAATGGAGTTCAATATGCCAATGGACTGCTGGCTATCTCACCTTCATGGAGCCCTGGTAATTGTATCCAAACAGCATAACACTGATCAAACTAATGTACTTAACTATTACTCCTTCACCTAATAAAAAAAAACACTGGAGGCAACATTGCAATTTCTCCAACCCCTAATGCCCTGCTGCTTATATTTATTTTTTCTCCACTCCATTTAAAAACTACTGGTACCTGAAATATTCCTAATATTTGTTGCTGTCTAATAAATGATATACCTAAACTTTGGGTGCATGAACTGATTATATATCAGGTTGCGACTGTAAAGTTCTTGTCTGGCTGCATTAGTTTTCATTTCTTTACCTACCTTATGTACCTCACATTTACATTTCCATAATTGTAAAGATGGAACAAAAAAAGTAACGACTATAAGGGGTTTATTTGAAGTCCAGCTGAGCTAATACATAGTATATTGGTATTATTGTACACATAACATTTTCACTTGTTTGTTTTTACATATTTGTAATATTTTCAAAAAAGATTTGTAGATTAGTTTGCGGGTGCAGGAACTCAATTGGCAATCTTCTGTTGCTCAATGCTACTGATACAGTTAGGTCCATAAATATTTGGACAACTTTGTAATTTTGGTTGCGTACATTACCACAATTAATTTTAAATGAAACAACTCAGATGCAGTTGAACTGCAGACTTTCAGCTTTAAGACTGAAAAGACTTTTCATTAAAGCTGAAAGTCTGCAGTTCAACAGAACCAAACTTAAAAAAAAGTTGTCTCTGTCCAAATATTTATTTACCTAACTGTATATCAGCCACACAAAGTCCATTAATTTATCTGGCTGCTCTGCCAAAATGCCACCATGGAAAACTTCCAATAAATGGCATTTTTTTTTACACCTGCAATGTATATTCTAAACCTTTTGAAGTCAAGGTGAAAAAAAAACTTTTTGAACAGTGTACTGTCAATATTGGTGTTTGGAAAGATTTTGTGTAAAAGATCATTCATGTTGGGTAAATCAATTCACCCTCAGGATGTTTTTTTTCCAAGAAAGCTATATAAGCTTTGATCTGATAATAACCGTTACTAATGTGTATATATATATATATATATATATATATATATATATATGTATACAATGGTACCTTGGTATAAGTCCTTATTTCGTTCTAGATCTTTGGATTTATACCCAACGGGACTAAAATGGAAGAAGATTAATCCGTTCCCATGAATCCCCTACTAGGATGGTGCTAGTAGAAGGGAGGAGGAGGAGATGTTATGTAATTCACTGAGGGTTATAGTGCGGGTTGTTCACTGAATGGTGGCAACTGGAGTACTGACGCTCATGGGCAATCGTGGCTTTGTCTCGAGAGAGGTAAATAAGGGTAGCGTGCAGTGTTATGACTCATTTTGTCCCATACAAGTTCTAGCACAAAGGTTGTATACCAAGCTAGATTTTTCATGTCCAAACAGGACTTATACCAAGTTGGACTTATTCCAAAGTGGACTTATACCGAGGTATCACTGTATAGATATATATATATATATATATAAACAACTACAGCCTAGATAAAGTACATATTTTTGTGTGTGGATATACAAATGAATAAGACCTACTATACGAGGGGGTGCTGAGAAGTTCCTGGCTTTGCCCCCTTCCAGATGAAATAGAAAAATTATTGTGTGAGGGCATATGACAGCCTAATATCTTAGTATGTAACTGTGCAATTATCAGGTCTTTGCTATTCTTACAGTATTATGGACAGTATTATGCTAACCTCCTGGGCCAGCTGATGGAGGCAACTAAGACAAAATGTCGAGGAAAGTTGACGAAAGGGATCCTTTTTTTGCAGGACAATGCACCTGCGCACACGTCCAACGTTGTGGCTGCCAAATTGAACACCCTGGGTTTCCAATTGGTCCAATATCCCCCCATTCACCTGACCAGGCCCCTTTGAACTATTATCTGTTCCCCAATTTGAAGAAACACCTGAAGGGGCATCGTTTTGAGGACATTTCTCGCGTCAAAGATGCTGCTGAGAGCTGGTTTGCGGCCCAACCAAAGGACTTTTTTTTGAACGGTCTAGAAAAGCTGCAACTACGCTGTACCAAGTGCATCAGTCTCGGGGGAATATGTTGAATAAATTTACAGCCGGCATAGCCTGCTAGGAGATGTAGCAGCGGGGTGTTTCTAGTTTCCTTGGTAGCTAGCTACTACTATGAGGTAGGTCTACAAACATAAACATTCCAGTTAAAATGTATAGGAGCAAAATAGATCTAGAAAAGAAATCTGTATCTGTTAAAATATGTGATCCACTAGAAGGAGCCATAGAAATAGGATCTGCTCTTATATATGGCAACATGGTGCCACTACCTGCTGGCTGATGTTTGTATCCTGTAAATGGTTATTTGGTTATTTTTTATCTTTATTGCAGCAGTCCTTAGAAGAGATTTTGTCCATATTACATATCTATATTCAGATTTTTTTAAAAAAATCAACATTTTTAGTCATTATTTACAAAATGGCTTTTATTTTAAAAGAAAAAAACAGATAATTTTTCAGCTGATTTTGGAATGACCACATTGGATAAAGTGCATGCAACTTCATATACATGTATGTTATAATAAGTCAACTAACATTTTATCCAGGGCAACCTTTGTTTGTCTAATAGGTGATGGCTAACCATATGGTAATTTTCCTTATATACAATGTGATTTCTTGTTTCTTTAACTTATATTAGTTATAACTCTTATCTCTCTAAATATTATGCATTCCTACTTTCCCTGTGCTCATGAATATGCATTTGGATAGCATTTTACCTAAAATAAATTCTGTTTTTCTTTTAACAGCTTGGCCCTGTCATGTGTTTGCTGTAAACAAGCTGTTGCAGGCTACAACTAGAAGGTGCTGTTTGGAGATAGAATTGATACACATTGAACTGAATGAGCAACCAATCTCCCGGGAATGACCGTAAAAGCTTATGTCTAGGCAAAATAAAAATAAAAACATATGCAATACATTTCTGCAATAGGGACACATTTTCACACGTTTTAGACATTTAAAGACCCGTCTAGTATAGAGAATTACCAAGTGAACAGTCTGAAATGCACTCAGATTGTGATTGCTATTGTGAACTGGCAATATAAAGCAACACGCAATGTGCTGTCAGCCCTCCTAACTCTTGAATCACTCCAATCCTCAGTCTCTATAAACTAAATACTAATCATTCTGAAGTGCAAGATAAGAAGTGGAGGGGCTAAATAACCTCTCTGATATAACACAGGACGTGTGTAAGAATTTATGTCAAGATCAACAGGTATTTTTTTTACTTATTCATCAGGTATACCAAAATGCTTCCAATTATATATTTAGCAAACCAAACAGGGACCATGTAAGAGGAGTTCATTGTTGGGATTATTATACACTAAATACACAGCAGTAATTACTCTAGAAAACCTTGTCATACTTTTTGAGATATTACAGACCTAATCAGAAATTTGTGGTCTAAATTACATTGCACATTTAGTATGCATTAGGGCTGTATAAATGCATTCTTTAGAGGAAACTACCCTTACCCTCTAAACACCTCATAAGTACACCTCATGTAAATACAATGGTGCCAGACTCATTATTGAGATTATACTATTTTCAAACTGTAAAATCATTACTTGAAAGAGTATTTATTTTCAGTACACGTAATTCTATTTTTGTAATTTTGCAGCCATTTATACATAGAAATATGAGTACATCCCATTAAAGATGTAAAATCTATAAAACTAAGTTTATATCTATATTTATAGGGACCGGCATCTTAATCTCACCTAAAACAAAGAGAAAAAATGGTGGCAACCACACTTACCCACACAATGGTCAATATTAAAATCTTGGCATATCAGTTAATTACCTTGCCATTTTTTTAAAATAAGCAGACGTTTAAAAGCAGGGGTCCCCAACCCTCGATCCTCAGCCACAGCTGTCTGACAGGTGGGATGCGAGAGCACAGAGACCAGTGGTGGTCTGCGGCTCTGGCTGCTGCACCCCCCAGCGGGGTCAGGAGAAGATTCAGTGCTCCGCGAGCTGCAAAAGGTTGAGGACCATTGTTTTAAAGTCTATAACTAACTCAGGCACATTGATTAATAAAATTGATTTAGAAAAGTTTGTTGTGGTTTCTGATGATTATCAAAACTAATTTATTGTTGACTTGTGTAATGTGAGAGGTGAGAAAACAATTCTTATAATGACCTAGTCTTTATATTTTTTCATTTTTGTAAACCTTTTATATTTAACTCTGTAGGTTTACTTTTCATAGAGCAGAACTAAACCCAAAAAAATTGTCAGGTCCTATATTGCTGAATTGAAAATCAATGTCCTTCTAAAATAAAATAACCTTATTGTACAATTTTTTATTTGCACTCAACTCAGTTGCATGAGCCTCCATCTTCATTGGATCTTTTTCCTGGAGTCAGGTCTTCAGCCACCTTGATTAGCCCGGCTGAGATGATGTTACTCCCATGCAGGTGTCCCAGCAGTCACAAGGTATCTAACATGGGTATCCCAGCATCCTATAGAGAGCTGTGATTGTGAAGCTCAGCAGTTTTTAACAGATAAAGACAGAAATCAGGTAGGTAAATATGTTATGTCATACAAAAAAAAAAATGATACCCCTATCTGTCAAATGAAGCAATGCTAAATGTGCATTTAAACTAAATAAACTTCACTCAGCCATTTTGCTATAAATCAGCCCCGGTGTTGTACTGCGGTTGATGATGCATTATTACCGATTATCGAAAGTGCAGAGGGCAGCACAACGTCACAATGCATTATGTAAATTTCTAGTCGCAGCTTTTACTGAGATATATGTTTTGCAGAAACACACTTGTAATGAAGAAAAGGAAGGTTTTATTGCCAAGTGTTTATAACTAAAAGCAAACTTGGCAACATTTTAAATTCCATAAAATTCTGCAACCTCACCAATGTTCATTCCAACGCAAGTTAAATGAATGTACATCACAGCAGGTGCCTCCGAAATCAAATATTTTTCTATACACGGGCTGATTACATTTACCTAAGTAAGTTTCATTGATGGCAAAGTGGAAAAAATTCTGGGTGGATGTTTCCATTCGTTCATTCAGAATATAACCATTTAGCTTTTTTCCGGTGATATCAAAGTTAATGGCATATGCTTCACATTACTCTTGTTTCATAAAACCCTCAACTTGGAATGGAATCATCAAAATATTTAAATGGGTTGTCCAAAGCTTGAAAGTAAATCATAACTATAACTATATATATATTAATACCAAGCATTCACTCTTTATTCATCCCACCTCCTTATGCCAAAATGCTTGAGTAAAATAAAAAAGGCCTGTTAGAAAAAAATGGATTTGTAACTATATTTACCTACCTGGCAAGATAACTGAAAATGCAGTGTCAGTGGAGTCACTAGGGTTGGTGGTATTCAAATGGGATACTTGATGGGGGGTTTGACATATACAACTATTTGCACATGTTTAAAGTTAACATTTATTGAGAAAAAATGGAAGTAAAAATAACATAATCAAAGTTTGCATAATCAACAATGGCCCAAATATTGTAAAGGTTGTAGATACATGCATTTGAGAAAGCTGTATACTTATAAAAAAATAATTCTATAAAACAAAATTTGGTGGACAAACTTTCTTGGGCTTCAAAGCAGCAAACTTCCAAATTATTTAATCAAAATCCATACTATAACAAGTCATGTCCGGCTGGTCATTGCAAGATTAGAAAGCCTTGACTGTCCCATGGCTGGACCATTGCCTATAGTGACCACATGTAGGACATTCCATTCCTTCTTCTATTAACCACTGTTCCATCATTCTGCTGAGGTACCTTATATGAAGAACAACATAGTATCCTCCAGAGTTGGAAAACACAGGAGGTAGATATATAGATCGAAGACGTTTGGTTGTATTAGCAAGGTAAAGTGCAACTAACTAAAGGCATTTTAACCAACAAGGCAGGCAGTTGCTAGCCATCAGGCTCACTGTTGCTTGTGTCTAATGTACATGTAGATGTGAAGATATTAACTGTAACAATCTCCTTTTTCAATTCCAAAACAATATAGCTTTTGTCAGCATATGTCAAACAAAAGGAAAAATGCAGCTTTCATAAGTTTAGTAAGTAGGGTGTAGAGTCCTCAGAGTCCATAGCACAGTGCTCTGTACTTAGTAAGGAATCCACAGTCCCACACAGTGCTACATAAAGCAGACCTCCGGTCTGCTGTGTCCCAAAACTAGGGATGTACCCGAGATGGCAATCCTAGCAGACTTGCTTTCCACTATTCCAGGACTTTTTTGCCCTGCATACACTTTGGTTTTAAAATGCCCATGCTCTACATGATGGAGACACCTATCTTCTATCCAGGATCTATCCCACTCTACAGGCTAGTGGTTGTAAGGTAGTTGGACCTCCCCTGAAGAACACAAGACAATGGGAATCTTGACTTCTATGTACCATGACAACAAGCAAGTCAGTTTTAACATTATTCACTGTATTGGAAAGCCAAAGCTGCCTGTTATGTACAAAAAATGGAGCTAACAAAGTTATTTAAAATAAAGTTGGTTTTCAATTCAGATATAAATATATAAATATGGCTTACATACTGAATAGTAAACAAGCCTAAAGATAAAATATGTCTGAATAATAAAAGTGCTGAATTTAACTGGTATAGGGAGTGTGCAAAAAAGATAAATAAATCTAGGAAAAACATTCATTTTAACAGAGTTTCTGCGTTCAATTTCTCAGTAATTAAAATGTCTTTGAACCCACAAAAAGATAAATTGCAGCTTATCAGTCCTAAAATATGGTGCCAGCTTAAGTTTTTAGTTTCTTGATTTGTTTTATGGTCACGTGGCTGTAACACACTTTCTGTCTCAGGGTGGATCTGCTCTGCTGGACTTAGTCATGTCTACGTGTTCATCTTCATTACATAGAAGGGGATGGTAATAATAAATAAAAAGATAGTTCACAGAAAATATCAACAATACTTCATTTCTGACAAGATTAACAGATCTTTTCTGTACTTGCTGAAAGTATACTGAGCAAGGAAAATCTAATGACTGCTAAGATTTTCCTGTTGGTTTTTGGGTTTAGTTAACCTTTAAGATCAATCATAGTCAATACGATCTCCTATAAGCATCCACCATTCTTTTGAGGAATCCAGACCTTATTTAATTTATTTGAATTTACAGTTTGTAAAAATTATCCCTATGCCTAGAGATTGTAGGAAGTTCCCTCAGCTAAGGAAAGGATTCTTTTGAGGAATCCAGACCTTATTTAATTTATTTGAATTTACAGTTTGTAAAAATTATCCCTATGCCTAGAGATTGTAGGAAGTTCCCTCAGCTAAGGAAAGGTTTTGTTATTGTACAATGAGTTGTCTAGCTGCATGAAGTTGACTTCCTGCCAAATAATATAGTCACCCTTTAGTAAGTACTCCTCTGCTTACAATGAGTGATAACAGGACACAGAAGTGTTCCATTTATATAATGAGGTGAAATCCCAATTTCCCTGATATAGCTTTATTACATGAAGAGTATGATAAATACCACACTACACATGTTTCATGATATCCATGTTTATTCCTTATGTCGGCATTTTGCATACTTGCATGTCTAGACCTTTTTTTCAGTCCACATAAGCAACTAAGTTTCTTTCTAAAGAGACCCTGTCACCAGGGACATTACTAGGTTTTCAAAAGATCTGGGGTACTAAAGATGGGAAAGATGCATAACATATAGCCAAAAAATGGGCACCCAAATCTGTCTAACAACCCAGACAAGAGGAGCTTTCTTTCACTACAATATGTGCTCCCTGTGGGTAAGAATTCAGGGAAGTGGTGTTGCTATAATAAAGATGTATTTGTGCCCTCTACACACGTTACTTCAAGCAAGTTACTTCTTCTACCTATGGATCAGTACAACTCTATCTCTTAGTTAAGTATCCACTGATGCCAATGTCCTAAATATACCTGTTTACTAACAGTTACACACTTGAGTCTTCATTGCCCTGTAATGGTCACTTTGGTGCTTCGTGGAGGCTTTTATTATTATTATTGTATAGTATTTTTTAGAGCACCAACATATTACGTAGCACTGTACATTAAATAGGGGTTACAAATGACAGACAGATACAGAAAGTGACACAGGAGGAGGAGAGGACCCTGCCCCGAAGAGCTTACAATCTAAGAGGTGGGGGGATGTAGCACCCAGCTCCCACAGTTAAGGACCTAATTTAGGGCCTGCTTTCACTAGTGACTTGACCTAATGCTCACGTTTATATGTGTAACATTGTGCAGTGTGACACAAACATACATTGCTGCTCTGGGTTTTATTCATTCTCAATAGCACCCTAAATGTACCATGCGTAAGTGATGTTAATGATGTAAATGGCAATGTTCTGCATTTCCAAATTTGCAGAGCAGAGCTATAGTCGGGGACAGACCCCTAGCTATAGGAGGCATTAGATAGGTAAAGTGGACATTTAAAGTCCAACCATCAGTTTAGCTACATCAAATTACTTTAAATAAGAAGGAAATTAATCCACCAAATTAGAATGACTACAAAGTGTCCTTGTAGATTAGTTGTCATATTTGTGGTCCCAAAAACACCTCCAAGCAGCACTGAAGCTGACATTCTAGGTTGATAAAGTCTCAGTAACTAACATCCATATTTTCTAAATAATATTAAGGTATGAGTGGGTAAGACAGATCACATTTTCAAAGCATCTCTAGTTTGAGACGTAGCTGCTAAAGATGAGCTAAAGCTGCTGCACCATGAGAAAACAGTATGCACCCAGCAGAAGTTTTAAGGCACACTGAGAGATTTGGGCCACCTCACCCAAGTCTTTGGCCCTGTTGATGCCATTGCCAGCCACTTTTCTTTTCAAAAAAAGTTTCCTATGTCATTATATTTATGATGAACATTTTTATTTTTAATTGTATATAAATCTAAGCATCCAAAAGCCCTGTGATGGCAAAGTATTGCACTTCTCTCTGCAGCTTTATAAAAGGTTTTGAGGGGGCAAAAGAACTGGATCAACACAGGGGGTAATTGGGCACTACCAGAAAAAGAGCAGATTATGACGTTCAATGAGCAAGGGAGCCCTGATTAAAAAAGCTTTGCAGTTTACATTTGATTTTTCTGCACTTTTTGCTGCAATTTTTAGGGATAGGGACTCCTAACCTCCCCAGCAGTAACCCCGAGTGTGATTCTGGGTAAAAAAAACAAGCTGAAAGCAGTAAGCCTGAGTCATACTCGGGGTAGTTAAAAAACTAAAAAAAAAGACACTTACCTGGTCCCATCGGCATCCTCTGGTGTCCTGGCCACATCCTCTTCCTTGATCTGTCCCCCGGCGAGAGCGCTGACGTGCCCCGGAAGTTCCCGGTGACGTTGTTGCGTATAGCTGCCACTAAGGGCATGTCAGGAATTTCAAATTATTTTTTATTGGGTTTAATACAAAATAACTGTATTGCATGCATATGTCTAAAAGCAGTACATTGTCTTTCGAAAAAAATTATATTACAGTATAATATAATAGTATGAGTAATAAAATTGAAACACAAAATCATGTCAAAGTTTATTATTACATTAAATGTATGTAATTTAATATTTTGACATGATTTTGTGTTCTAACTTTATTATACTCATACTATTATACTGTAAAATAAATTTTCATGAAAAACAATGTACCGCTTTTAGACATATAAATCTGGACAGAAACGAACCGCCCAGGAGGGTAAAGGGTATATTTCAGCGATATATAAAAGACTGAAATTCCTCACCTTCATTGGACTATCAATAAGCCTAATACCACTAGTGGAGGTCTATGTGCATGTGCTCTGTCCTTCAATAGGTCCACATAAACAGCTTCTCTGAAAGCTACTTGTATTTTACTATATTGAACAAATACATTCTACACATCTTCTTTCTATTCACTTTCTGTGCCTGAAAATGTTCAGGTCAATCAAACAAAATTTCATATATATTATTTCCACTTTCCTAGATATCCCTGAGAACTCTTCTGGAAACGTAAACTGTCTTGTCAGAATGGATTTCCTGTAAATTATCTACAAATCTCTGGCTACATAAATGCTGCCAAATGTACACAGAGATCTACATTATCAGGCCTCCCTATCTTTCCTGAACATAAACATTCTCCCAGCTTACAATCTTTTGCAAAAAGTGTTTCCATAGATTATCTTCCTCATACAAGGAAAACCCATATCTTCCACCTACCCTCTGGATTAATTATTATGAGTCGGACTAGCCAAATGGTTAAAATAATATTTTCAACTCTAAAATGTTGGTTGAAATCTGAAATGACAATAGTATGATAAAAAATGTCTACATTTTATTATGTTATAATCATGTGATTCATGTATCCTAAAATATGGAGGAGCAGGTGATACATGCAGCTTAGGTATTAACTCAGTGACTGTAAATATGACATCTGATGCAACCAGGTTTATGTTACAGATTAAAAAAAAACTGTCCAATTTTATGGCTGAGGGGCCTATACAATAATGAGTTTGTGTTCACAATAACCATTCCAGGAATTTGCTTGCAAGGCAAATACCTTATGTTTGAATATAAAACAAGATTTTTTTGACATGGAAATGCCATTAGAAAAAGAATCCTGGTTTATACCTGGGTAACACCAGCAGATGGTGCTGCATCCTCATATAAAGTGAATAACATATTACTGTCTGAGACATTAGATTTTGTTACACACTTTACATGTGGACACAACACCATCTACTGGTGACCATCACTAATGCACAGTGGATCATTTAACAGCAAGTAATCTATCATAACCAACTGAAAAGTACAAATGACTTTTAAAAAGTGGGAAAAGCTAAACAGATTGAACCCATGTGATTTTAATTTTTTTGTAAATTTCCTTTGATTAGTAGTTTGAAATGTTAGCAGTGTTTGACCTAAATTTATACTTGAGTCAATGTACTTATTTACTTGTATTTAATTTACTTATTTTTCAGGTAGGTATATAGGTTTATATTTGGATTTGTTTATTTTCTGATACATACTGTATACACTGGACATTAAAAAAAACACTGAGTGGGTGTTATCTCTTCTGATTTGGGCTCTATATTTTCAATTAAAAAATATGTATTTTATATATATCTTTCATTTGACTAAATCTGTTGGAGTAAAACTCCAGTTTTATTGAGTAAAACAAAATCTGTTCACTGCTCACCAGAGGAGTCACAAAAATGATTAATCTTCACACTTGTTTCAGGTAATAGATCTAGAAAACATTTAAACATTTAGATCATCATAGCAACCAGACAATCAGCCAACCAAGAATAAAGTTTATTAATGACAACTTTGATGAAAACAGGCCAATATTAGCAATTAAGCTTATTAATGTTAATGTTAAGTATAAAATTGTAAACAAAGTGAATAAATATCCACTTCAACAACTCAGTCATGTGAAAAAAAACAATTTGTGCTTATTTTTAATGCTCAGTCATGTGCAGAGGAAATAGGTTAACAGAAATTTGCTATTCACATGATTGGATAATTGAAGTCAATATTCCATTTTCTGGATGAAAACTCCCAAGCCCTTTAGTAAGTCAGTCTGTGTGTGTAATGTTGCTATGTTTATATGTTCCGTTATGCAATGAGTGAGTACAGTATTTCCTCTAATGCATAATGGGTTTAGCAGAATGGGGTGAGGGATTATGTGCTAAACATAGTAAACATGTAAAGCACAGTAAATGTTTAAAAACAAATCTCAATTCCAGAGTTTATAATACAAAAGTGTTTCTTGGAAAGGTTCCGGATCTGTCTCCATTCCAGACTGTAATCTCTAAATAACTAATAGGAGACTGTGGGACAGCTATGTGTGTCTCCTAATTTGACATAATAGCATTCATTATCTTAGAGCTCTGCTATCAGCAAGCATTTCTAGTATTTCTAAGGGACCCCTGAGAAACCACCAATCTGACAGTGAGACACAGAATCAGGGGTGCAACCTTAGATACTGTGCTACTTTAGTTGGATTTGAATTGGTAGTAGGCAAAGATGTTTGGGATGTTTTCCTATTGACTTTGAGGTTGTTAGGGGTTTCTTAAGCAGCAAGCAGTATGGACCTTTCAATTCAGAATAAGTGACACAAATGATCTTTTTAGTTATCTGTAAGAGTAAGATTCTTTCCCCCAGCCAACAATGCAGGAGTCATATTTCCCACTAACCACACTAATTTACTGTGAGCTGTGGATGTAGTAATTATAGTGTGGGCTACCTAAACGTTATTTCAAGAGTTCCCTCATTGCATTTACAATGGTCACAAATCTTAATATATAACCTTTACATGATTAGTATGAAATAACGCAATGTGAACTTTCAATTGAGCTTAAACATGGAATACAAATGGGTTTGATATAAAGCTGGTAGATTAGACAAATTGCCATCAAAGTGCTGTTTATTTCTGTTGAAACATTGGCAATACACAAGGAGTTATAATACACAGGACAATATGCAAGAGAGGTAGACTTGGGAGTCTTTATCATGTACAGTAGGTGACACTGGAAGCTATACAAGATGGTGAAAAGGGCTTTGCAGCTACACAAGAACCATTACAATTAGAAGAAACATTATACAGCAGAATTCCAAACTCTTTAAAGCCGGGTCAGTATTGTATGGTATTGTATTGTATTGTGTATTGAGGGAGCGGTTCAGCTGCTATTGTTATCCCTGTTAGTATCTTCTCAGTGCTGCTGGTGTCTCCTGGCACAGTCAGGCAGGAACCTCCATTACAACACAGACTTCTTATTTTTACAAAGTTTTCTTTTACTTGTTTTACACAGTTCTTCGAAATGTATTTGTATTTACCTCACTTTACAGTGAGAAGACTATGTAGGGGTACACACCACATAGTCTGCAATGGGATATTGTATCTCAATTTATACTGATATACACCATAAACGTAGCAGTCGTGATCCTGAAATTCTCCATTCCTGCACTAAAAATAATTTTCAACATCAGTCACAAGTTTGCTAATTTAATTTATCTTTTTTTTAATGTCAGGCGCCTGCTATTCAGTGCTCTCACTTGTGCAAACACTGCCCATAGTAAAGTCTGGTTGACTTTATGATTTTATAGCTGAACAGTTAATGAAATAAGCTTCAGCAATATCCTTTGTAATTAAATTCATAATTCAACCATCAAAAACAGTATGAATCACAATTATTTTTCCCTCTCATTCATACCAAATGCATTTCCATTTTTGCAAAATTCTTTATTTATTTTTCAAATTGTGGATTTTCCTCATCACTAATAACTTGTATTTGACTTTTTTTAAATGGTCAGTGAACACAGCAGGAGTGCAGTACAGTGACCTTATGGTCAGTGGTTTGAACTATATGATTTGCCACAGTTGATTTTTATCCGTCCATAGCTCGACTGATGTGTGTAAAATGTGACTCAATTATTGCTAACCTTGACAGACACTGAATATGACTGTTTGCTTGGAAAAAAAACATTCAGGTTGAGAAGTTAAGGTTAAGCATCGGGAAAGAACATAGTCATTTGGTTTACTGAAATCATTATATTTAGTACTTTAATTATAAGCTGCGTTGTCTTGTGTTGAGAAAGGCAAACATTTGGTTTTAATTATACAACGCTGCAGGACTTTCTGTGGTTTTCTTTTGTGCAGAGTATATGTGGGCTCCCCACATTGAAAGAACCTCAGTGATTAGGTGGGATATAAATTGCCAGGCGATGTTTTTGTTCTAAACCTGTCGTAGTTTTCAGAACGGAAGACATCGGCCAAATGTTGGCTGACTACTCCATCATAAGCATAAGGTGCTGAAATACACACTTCTTTCCAGCGGATGTTCACTTTGGACATCCGATTGCATAACTGGCAAAGATACACAAAATCGATGCTGTGGGTCTAGCTAATCCAAGGGGAATAATAATGTGGTGCTTGAGCTGTAAAATTCAAATCTGCCTTGTTGGCTTTGTTTGCTGCCATTGATTGTGTTGATATCATAGCATCAGCACTGTGTGGTCTTTTATCTCTTTTAATAGTTCTGTAACATGAATTTATGTGGTAAGCATACTGTATGCAGCTTATTATTTTGCTTTTTACATTTAAAATATATATATTTTTTCATTTTATTTTTTTTAATTTAGAGATTAGTTACTATAGGCAAATCAGCTACTGCAATCACTACTTTATAACTAAATTTAGAAGTAACTAAAGTTATATAAAGTTAGAATAAAAATCAATCACTAGTAAACATTCTGTTTTTTGTGTTTTTTTTTTTTTTTTTACATTGCCCTCTCACACAAGCAGGTATATAAAATGAGATTCACAGGATTTTCTATCCTTCACTTTTCCCTTTTTAAATTGAACATTCACTTTGCAAATTAAACATCCTTTAGTAAAACCCATTAAAAATCTCTTAAAAACCTGGGAATTGTACCCCCTCCCCAGTCTGACACCTTGGGTGGGCAAAACATTTTGCTTTTTTCCATATCCCCATTGCAGCCCTGAAACTTTACTAAACATGTGTAAGAAATAATAAATTTTAATGCAGATTTTACAACATTGTATTGGACACAGATATCCGATCTTGTTTACCTTACCAGCTACTAGAAACAAAGAAACCTTTTGTGATCTTCTGCACATGGCTAGATGTTCATTAGTAACCACACAAATTAGAACTGCTTCTCCCAATCAGTAAATGGATAGCACAATATGACTTCCAAAAACTGCTTTTGCTTACTTTTATTTGATTCCATTGCAAAGCTATATCAGCTGATTCTTGTCTAATACAAACGGTTCTGCTCATCTTGGGCAGGACTCTGGTTTGTGTGTCCCAATGTTATTCATCAGTCTGCCCTGGTGAGAATAGCAAGGTCAGAATTACTGTTGGGGATTATTGAGAAAATTTTACTTTTGTGTTGTTTACTTTTATGGGAAATGGGAGGCTCCGATCTCTGACCATCATCATGTAGATGATGTTTGTGATTAGACATTGTGCTGAAGGATGATATGAAGCCATATCTGAAGGATGATGACTTCTTCTGTAGAAGTGAAGGCTAATACTATATGTGATATCAGTGATAGTACATAAACTGCTTGACACAATACAAGACCAACACCCCAGACAATAATGATGTCTTCTTTAGCTATACTGAGTCTTATCACACACAAATCAGTTGGTCAGGAGGAAACTGAAAAAGACAAAAGTCATCATATTGTGTGAATACTCAGCCCCCATAATTGTTCTACTACAATAAAGCTGCGTACACACTTGCAATTTTTGTCGTTGGAAAGGATCTTTCACAATCCTTTCCAACGACAAGGGAGTGCACGATGCATGAACGATGCTGTACATACAGCACCGTTCATGCTCTATGGAGAGGGGAGGGGGAGAGCGACGGAGCGGCACCCTGCTGCGCGCTCTCCCCTTCACTTTCATTACGATCGGCTGTCGTCCATCGTCCGTGGATCCGGCAGGTCGGTCGTCCGGACGATGGACGACACCAACTGTACACACGGCAGATTTTCGCCCGATAATTGGCCGATGCCGATTATCGGGCGATAAAAATCTGACGTGTGTACGTAGCTTTAGTCTTTTAAAAATCAAGCTGGGAAATCTCACAAGACACTCCAGTTACCTGCATAAGCATCTTCTTGTGTGTTTTGCCTGCTTTGTGTTCCATAGGACTCAAGTCATTGGGTTAGTGATTTTATTATAATCCAGGAGGGGGGGGGGGGGTAATCTAAGGGGAAGATGGGGTAAGATATCTCTAATTATATGTTTTTAATTTACATTACATATAGTATGTGATTTAGGAAGAGGATCTGGCCAGTAAAAGTATACTGTTTAACCTAGTGGAAGATCCACTTTAAATGAGCCAATTATTGCATTTTCACCTGTATCTCTCTAAATGCCATCAATGTAATTATGTATGATTGTAAACTACAAACAACAACTGCCAAAAAAAAGGAAAAACATGAAGAAAGAAGGCACTTTTATTACATGCTCATTCCAGTAAAATCTGATATTTTAGGTTTTCTCATGCTACTTTTACAGAACTGACCCTCTAAGTAAAAACAAATGTGCAAACTTTTTTCTATAAATATTTAAGTTAACGATTTGATAGATGACATCATTGGCAAGTTGCTGAACTTTTTTTATAGTTCTCTGTGATGTCTCCATAAACATTGTTAAAGGTAACAAAAGGTAGGAAAGAGGTTTAATGATAGATGGTGTTATATTTTGGCAAACACAGCCCTGGAAGCTTAACAACTGGAGATAAGAATGAGATTAACTGTACTGAGCATAGTTTATGAAATCTTATTGTGCGCAGGGTTACGAGCAGTGCATGTCAAAAACTATATACACCCAACCAGCTGAACATTATTACTCCCATCCAGCTAGAAACATGCAGATAATGTGAAACTCCAGGAGTGTAGCCTAGAACAGTTACATACTTGGTAAACCACTGAGGGTTTTAAATATGAACTAGTCACTCATTTTGGCAATTCTCAGCCGGTGAGCCATGTGTGTTTTTTTTCTACAAGAGGAGGGATAGGGAAAGCCCTTATACATTTTATTGAGCCTCATTCCCCCCACCCCTGTGAAGAAGGAGGGGATAGGCAGTCTGATGACTGAAAACTTGCAAAGATGTGTACTGTATGAACAAGACATAAACTCAGACAGCTCATTTAGAACATGGGTTTGTGATTAAAACCCTCTGGAGGAACATTAAAGAGAAAACACATTTTGTCCACAGGCTTTTTACATTTCCAGCACCAGAACTCTATGGAAGAACAAGACATGGGGAATGCAAAGTCAGACAAGAAAAGTTCTGCCAGTAAAATCATTAAAATAGCCTTGGTCATTTTTATTTGCATCACAGGAGTCCTAGCACTTCTTCTGCTACTAGGTAAGTACTAATTCTAACAGTATGTTATGTAATCTGATTGTTATTTGGCTCTTGAACTATAACTGTAACTATACGAAAGATCTAAAATACTAGTGACAATTAAATGTGCACTACAGTATAACAAAAAAAGATACAAGTTAATACAACATATAGGAAAATATATGTTAAATGAAGATTTAGTTTTTTTTTTTATAAGGGAACCCCACTTCTTCGTATTATGTTCACATCTTATATTTTTGTGCAGTTTCAATGTGTTTTAGATGCACATGCATTTTACATGTGTTAAGTCAGTAACACCTTGCAAGGAATGCATGTAAACTACAAAAAACTTTATTTGGCAAAAAAAGAGGACTATTAAGTTGTGTGTACAATGCAAATGGGATACCTTAGAGTAAAGATGTTCCCTTATAAATTAATACAGACGTGAGATTGAGATTGAACTTTATTACCTTCCAATGATAAAACTCATATAACCTTAAAAAAAACATCTTTCCTATGTATTTTGTAAACATAATATATAGAAAAATGATATTTGTCATTGTAATTATAAGCATTTTATTATAATAACAGTTTGGTTAACCTGTTGACTGCCAAAAAATTGCAGTATTTGATTCTGGAATATTGTTTTGTACAGTGTTCCAGAATCACAAACATGTGGAAAGAAAAAGTTTTGTATGGTACATTATTGCTGTCTAACATAAAATGCCTGAAATAAGTGATGATCAACTGTATGAGAAGTTGGAAGGTAAATGAGCAAGTTTGGTGACCAAAGCAGAAGTGTAGTGTAGGTTGTAGCATGCAGGGAACATTTCATAGAAGCTACTATTGGTACATCACTAATTCAGTGTGATGGAATGGCAAAAGCAAGCCAAACACAGTATAATCTAGTTATATGATCTTATTTAGATTTATCAAAAAAAAAAATCAAAACCATAATATGAGGCTATCCCTGGATATGAACTGAATGTTTATTTAGTTTTTTCTTAGTATACACTGGCTGATATTCATTTCTTAATCAATTTCCAATAATCAATTTCTGAATCAGAAGTGACTGATCATTAGTGTTTGATTTTTTGGGTTTTCAAACAGATGAAGATAGCTTCAATGTGTTGGTACATACTGATCAAATGTTCACAAGTTATATTTAATATATTTAAACTCTGTAGTTCACCCCATACTTAAGGGCAAATGACAGTATGACAGTACTTGTCCTACCTATTTTCAGACTTTGAATTGATCAGAAAATTGACTGGATACATTGGTCTAGTGGAAAATTTGCTACATAGGCCTGGGTAGATCCAAAGGAGATTCCATGCAAATAGAATATAATGCATGTGACCCCCTTAAGGATGGCACATGGTGTGACTATGAATAGTCTAAATAAAAAAAAAGGGTTTTGACAAATTGTTGAAAGCTTATTTATTTTTTTAGCAAAGCTTAGGACAGAAGCTATATAAACATGAAGGCTAAATAAGGTGTGATAACAAGTGAGAATGAAAACTTTTTTGCCACACATCAAATGAGGTCATGGTCAATTGACATGTCAAAAAATAACCATAGAAGTTGCCCAACATTAAAGTAAATGTAAACCCCATTTTTAAAATAATTTCTTTGTTTACTATTTTCTAACTTTGTTTGCATTTTAGTGACACATCTTCTTTGCACCCTTTTCCAGCCCTTGGCTGTAGATATATATCCAATCCAGTGATGGCTGCATGTTATTTCTCAAAGGGTTTCTTCATGGTGACCATAGTGGTCCATGCCTGCATAATATGCAATAGCAGAACAGAATAGGAAGATGGGAAAAACACTATTACATTTTTTTACAGGAAGTGCCTTATTAAGTGCCATTATGACAGTACAGGTTTTGCTTTGATGGAAAATATTAAACCTTCCTTTTGAAAAAAGTTTGTCATGTTAAGGCATATATGAGATTTCATATATGGCTTTTCATATACTTTAGGGTAATAAAGTAACTGCAGACAAATTCTCACCTTCTTCCTTCTCAGTGAGACATCACTTTTTTTACAGGCTGCCTGGGAAAACTTTTTCACACCAAAGAACACATGTTCAAACCAAACAGCTAATCGATTTAAGGTGATATAGGCATCTCCTTTGAACTCATCTGGCTGTTTGGAATGAACAGATGGCCAATAATCTGCTTGACACATAGTAAATCAGCTATTTGGTATTAGTTGTAAATCACTAACTAAACAACATCTAAACAGTCAAAGAATAATAGTATACAGTAATAGAACCAAACATAATAAAATGTTCAGTTAGCCCATGCTAACTGAAAGATATTTTTTAGACTTTTCGGCCCTTACTGATAGAAGTATCAAATACAAACTACTGTAACTAACATGTTACCATATATTCTCTACACGCATTAGTCTTAAATGCACAAAAAAATGTGGCATTTTTTAATTATTACGTGTAATGCATTATTATGTGGAATGCATAAGGAACCTTAATTAGTTAAGTTAAGTTAATGCAGCTTGTTCAGTGAATTCACTATTGATGCACCACAATGCTTTACTTTAGTTTCATCATGACATGCTGTGTTGGAATTAAAGCAAGGCAAAGCGGCAACTGTCACCACCACCATGTAAGTGTTTCTGGCATTCCAATAGACTACTATGGGTGGATAGTTGGACAGTAGGTGGTGGTTCTGCAGCAGTTAAACTGGTAGGAAAATGAACACTCAGCCATCCATTCATGTAAATGAAGCCTGGTTATGCTCTTTTCTGTATAACTGTGCAGGCAATTTAGTATTATTCAGTAGAAATCAATTTCATATAAGGAATTCAATGAAGAAAACCTGTGCTGAGAGAATTATATAGTTTGCCATTCCTATACGCCCAGTTGCCTCTGCTTTAGGTGCTTTCTAAGTCATAATCAAGTTGAACTGAATTCTCAATGCCTGCCCTGTTTTTTTTAACCTTATCTAAAGCAGACCTAATCTCAAAAAACAAAAAGTCACCAGGAGATAGAACTATTTGAGGAAAATAGACGTGCAATGTCTCTCTCTCACAAAAATAAGCCTTGGCTCTTGGTGGCTTTTTGTTTTAGCTCTACACTGTATAGTGCAGCGACAATATAGTGTGAAACTGAGCACTGAGCTGCACAAAAACTAGCTGCAGGAGGCAATGCAACTCCAACACATGCACAGGAGTTACATCATCATTGGCCATCCAATGGCCTAAAACAGGGGTCAGCAACCTTTATTATCAAAAGAGCCATTTTGCCTCCTCTTCCACTAAAGAAAAATAGTCTGGAGCCGCAAAACATAACACAGTTTATAAACTTTTAACACGCCCCGTGGTAGATTTATTTCACTGGTAGATTTTTTTCATTAGAACACCGGATAGGGAATCCCACTCCTCTGCAGTGTCTTGGGAGGAAGGGGATCCCCCATCAGAGATCTCCCCGCGGCAGCCGTAGGGAGCCACAACAAGGAGGCTGAAGGTTGCAGACCCCTGGCCTAAAATGATCACCATCTTCTCAGAAGTCAGCCATGGAGCCAATGGAGAAGATGGTGCCTTCCAACTATGCAGGATCCTGGACCTGTATTCTCTACAGAGTGGCTACTGACAGGTAAGTATGTGCCATTACTGATTATAGGTTAGTGTGAAGTTTTCAGGAAGAGTTAGGTTGTGGGTTTGTGTGAGGTTTACAGGGAGGGTAGGTTAAGAGTAAAGCTACGTACACACGTCCAATGGTTTTCACACGATTATTGGCTCAGGGCCAATATTGGGCAAGAATCTGGAGTGTGTACAGTACCCATCGTCGATCGGCCGAACGACCATCCTGGCGGATACACGGACGATGGACGACCAACGATAACACAAGAAAAGAGGGAGAGCACGCGGCTCTAGTATAGTAATAGTAGAATAGTATAGTATAATATTGTATTAGTAGAATAATGTTAGATAGCTTCTGCATGATGAGGGTAGAACCTAGAACCATTGCTACTAAATTACCTCACAGATCACTTTAGCCTTTTTTCCTTTGGTCCTTAAGGATTTTGTCCTGACACTTGTTACAAGGAGAAAATAAGACTTACTCAGAAAAGGAACATATATTTCTGCCCTAAAACTACTATCACCAGCACCTGGCACTGGAAACCTGATGTATTGACCTATTTAATTATTTATTGCCTACAAAGTTGGTCCTTAAGATTTCTTTATTTAACAGACAATGTAAAGATATTTGGATACAATTGACTAAGTCATAATACTATATTTGGAATGAGATAGTACAGAATGTAAGTGTGTGATTTTTTTTTTTCTTTTTTAGACTGTGGGGTTATTTATCATACATTTTTATTACAAATATCTTTAGCAACTTGCTATATGAAATCCTGAGAACTCATCAGATAGATATACAACATGAACATATACTAATAAACTTGGTAAAACATGTAAACGCACTATTTACAGTGTTTATCAGTGGAGATATTTCAGCATATCATAATTTATGTGCATTTGAATCTACATAAAAATTACATATCATGCAGTTAGCATTTTTTGTGAATTATTAATGATATAACAAGAGTGGACAAGCTGAATGCTATCTATAAAACATGTCTACATTCTAATAAACCCACCAAAGCTACTAATCAAAAGATACTAGTATTTTATTACTTGTGTATTCTTAGGAAATCTGAAATCGTCCCAAGTGATGGGACTTCTCAGTGACTCATGGGATAAAAATGTTAAGGTTAACCAGGTCCTTTTTCTTTGGAATGGAAGATACATGCCATGTAGCTCTCACACCATGTGGCAATTTTATGATATATTTAACATGGAATAAATTAGCCTGTGATATGAGAAATGAGCTTGTCATATGGTTTTTTATTTCTTTATTTCATTTAGTTTATAGTACATGTTCTAGAAATAAAACAAAACTATGACAATTAGTATATGGTAAGCCAGATCTTACCTTCTGTGTAACGGCAATACATTTTACAGTTTTACTGGGGCTGGATATTTTCTTATGTAAATATCATCCTTATGAAAGTCAGTATTTGCATAGGGTTAGTTATGCTCCCACATCCTCTGACAGCCTTAAGGCATGGTGGCGGGTAGTTAAGGCTCCAGTGACTGCCCCATAGTAGACAGGGGACATGTGACTCCTATATCTCAGAAGCC
This sequence comes from Pyxicephalus adspersus, assembly GCF_032062135.1. Taxonomy (NCBI): domain Eukaryota; kingdom Metazoa; phylum Chordata; class Amphibia; order Anura; family Pyxicephalidae; genus Pyxicephalus; species Pyxicephalus adspersus. Next base: position 137,310,270 of record NC_092858.1, read on the forward strand.
AGGACATTTCTGGGAGATCCAATTCAGAGAGCTACTGTCACACATCATGGGTTTGCTGGATTATTCAATTTCTCCCATGATAGTCTAACTTCGTCAGTCTTGGAGAGCTCTGATAAATCAGGCCTATAGTCATCATCAAACAGCGCTTACTAACTACCAACACACATTAAAGTTTATTTGCTTTTTTATCTTCTTTTTTTCTATTTAATAAACAAATAGTTTACCTTTAAGACAATATCGCAGTTAATTTTCGATTATCGGGTAGGGTCACAAAAGGTAACATAAGGTAAGCTCCAAACAGAGTGATTTAGAACTTTCACAGGGTTTCATTATATAAGATCAGGATAATTTTATGGTATTTGTATTTGATTTAAGCTTCAATAGTCCTTTTAATTGCACTATCGGTAGTACATTATCAAAGCACCAAACAAATTGTTACAAGTAAACCTACATAGATAAAGTCAGATCATCCAGAACCAAATTTCTGACACAGAGAAGCAGCCATTCTTATGTCTTATTTATTACTGAATAGTGTGTTTTGCTTGACGTTTTCCCTTAATTAGTAGTCAGTGTAAGGGAACAATACTAATTATCTCAACTGAGACTCTGAAAAGAACTGCAAACCACACTGCTGGCAACATTTCAGCAATGAGAGAACCAGTGAACTTTTAAAGGACAAGGTGTCTGTAATTCTATTTGGAAGAACTATGCAAACATCTTCTCTAGAAACATGTAATAAGCTGAGTGTTCACAAATTTGCAGCTAGGAGCATGTTATTGTCCCAAATATACAACATTCCTGCTCCCTGTTATTCTGTCAGTTGGACCTCTTTAGAAAGTGGTGGCCCTGGGCAATCTGCCTATAAAATGTCCCTGTTGGATCCACTTCTGATTTCGGAACAACATACACTATTACATTTGTATCTTAACTGTTTCGTAATCTAGGACCCCATCTGCATCTTAAATCAGTGAAAAAATCAAACTAGTTCTGCTGGGGAGTTACCTAATAAACCAACCTTGTATTTTCATGTTACATCTGCTTTAAATTGTCATATACAGTGGTACCTTGGTATAAGTTCTTAATCCGTTCCAGATCCTTGGACTTATACCAAACAGGACTTTTACCAAACAATTTTTTCCCATAAGAAATAAAGGGAAAATGATTAATCCATTCCCATGAAAAAAAAAATCCTATTGTTATTAGCATATTATACATTGATGGGGTTGTATAGAATATTTTAAACACTACTTAATACTAAAAGACATAAATACAAAAGCAATTAGATGAAATAAATGAAAATTTAACCTCACTTTACCTTGCTGAGAAGAGTCGAGTGCCTACTAGGATGGTGCTGAGAAGGAAGAAGGAGGGGATGTTATGTAATTCAGAGCGTTATAGCGCTGGTTGTTCACTGAATGGTAGCAACTGGCGTACTGACGCTCATGGGCAGTCATGGCTTTGTCTCGAGAGAGATAAATAAGGGTAGCGTGCTGTGTTATGACTCATTTTGACCCATACAAGTACTAGCACAAAGGTTGTATACCAAGCAAAACTTTGTCCAAACAGGATTTATACCAAGTTGGACTTATTCCAAAGTGGACTTATACAGAGGTACCAGTGTAATTAGAATTATTGTAATCTATTGATATAGTACACTATACCACCTTAATCCTTTTTTTCCTGGGAATTCTAAAGGAGAAAATCCCAAATATACTCCTTGCAGACCCCTTGTCAGTCCACAATTACATCCAAAGCTCCCTTGATATCTAAACATGAATAATAATACAGGAAGCAAATAGAGAAAAAAGTGACATATCACTTGCCTAAAAGTGCACTCTCCCAGTGACCTTGTGGTGTTTCCCTGGATTCTGCCACAGATCAATGGTACACTTTGTGAAATTAGCATAGCAGTGGTTGTTAAATTCCATCCATAGCTCATTGACTGATTAAATTCCTCACATGCAGTGTTGGCAATAGACTAATAGATCTGGTTACAGATCACAGAGATTTTACCAATACAAATAATACTTTTCAAATTTCTAAAAAATGTAATTTATCATGATTTTAAAGTAAAGTGATTTCATCCAGCCTGTTTATTGAAACAGGTATGTGCGGGGGATTTAGTGTCCTGTCTGTGTAGCTGCTCTTTGGCCTTGCTTTGCATGCAAGAGCCTTTTGATAAATGACCCTTATTGTGGCATTTCTATGCCTGTCAAAATATTTTTTCAGTCTCTTGAGGCGTGACTGACCCTATCTGAAGTAATGTAGCAGATAATCGGGCTTTGTGACAGGAAGTGCTCTTCAGAAATCACATCAAACGCACCACACATGACAAGAGCTTTATGCATGGCTATGCAGAATCTGTGCCAGGCTGAGGTTCACACAACACAACACAACAGAGCCACATTACTGCTTACAATTACATTTCACTGATAAATGTTTCCCTTTCTCCATCCGTGTTACATTATAGCTCTGACCTCATCATTGTAACTTCTCATAACACTAATAACTCTATAACAAATCCTATATATTATTCCCAATATATAAATATGTGTGGTATCCTGTTCTTGTTTCTGTCACATACACTACATAATTGCCAAGTGTGTCTTTTTTCCAGGAACAGATCCTCTTTTTAGAAACATGTTCCTTGAAATATACGTTCCTGGAAATGTCCCTGTTTTTAAACATTGGTCATCTATGTGATGTTTCATGGAATGTTATATTTGATGTTCAAAATGTATTTATATGATCCATTCATAGACCAGCCCCACCCCAGACTGTACTGGCTTGTACATCACATATACGACTTCCCCTTTTTCATCTTTCCTTATACTTTTACAGACTACAGGATATACTAAATACATGGCTATAATATGCAAGTATAACCCATTTGCTGTAAATATTTTGTTGTTGTTTTTACACATAAATGCGCACTTGGCCCTCTTGAGAGCACATGCTGAGGTCCAAGGCTGCATACACATGTGAAAAAATTGTCACCTAGGATGATCAGTTGTGCTAATCTTGAAAAAAAAAATCTAATGTGCACAGAAGTCCTCCAATATCGTTTATTGATCCATTCTGGCAGGTCAACACTGATCGGGAATAAACGCTGTTCATTCCTAGGAAGCAGAGCAGCATGATACTGCTTACTCATCCTCCCCATATCCCTTTCTATGGAACAAAACAGTACTGTGTGTACAGCATTTGTTTGTTTATTTGTTACTGGAAATGATCATGAAAGATGATTTCCAGTGACAGAATTCAATGTGTGTGCAACTGGTTGGGAGGTGGGGTGGGTGGCATTTAGGCGCAGTCTGCTGCTTCTATAAAGACATGGCATCTGTTTGCTGATTTGGGTTGGGATATCAATGATCATCTCAGATCAACAGGTGCTTTTAATTCTAAATTCATTAAAAGAAGGCATTGTCTTCACATATCCTGCATATTTGTACACAACTAGAAATTTTCCACGATCCACAATCTTTTCTCCTCCATCTAGCCTCAATTTTTCACTCCTATCCCCTTGGTTCAACTCTTGCAAAACCCTTTTTATAGACTTTCTTTTGGCATGTCATTTAAAATGCACCAAATTTTTCTTTTTTTAGAAAGTACCCTTCAGGACATGCAAAGTTATAATTTCAGTTTAAATATACCAACTGCAGGGCAGCCATTTTTATACTTTTTTTTTTAGACAACCCTAAACCCAAAACAAAAAATATAATTTATTGTATTGCAGCTTAGCAGTCCTTAAATGATTGGTTTTTTAAGTTCTTTGCTGTTATTTTCACATGGTAATCCTGGAAATAGCAAAATTCCTGAGTGACAGAATTCAATTTTCCTGTATAGATGGAGCCATGACTGCCACCCAGGCCAGACACTAAAGATGGAGTGATTAGATTAATAAGTTACAGAAGTGAGATAACTTTGTTTGTGCTTTCAGTTTAGCTCAAGGGAAGTGACTGAGGGAAGGTTACTTGGAAACTGTACATTCTGTGCTTGCTGTAAATGTTGGTAGCCTGAAAAATAAAAAACTACCACTAAATCTAATGACTGGTAAGCTGTAATTATTATTATTATTATTGTTAAACAGGATTTATATAGCGCCAACATATTACTATTTAACCTATTTGGTCTTGGCTTTATATATACTTTATTTCACAACTTAGTCATTAACAGAGAACAAGTGAGTACATATATGTTATTCTGGTAAATGGCAGCATGTACAATTATCTGGTCTTTGGTTTTGGAACTCAAACTTTAGGCGTGATTTGATTTATAGTAAAGGCTCATATGTAGCTTTTATTTCCCCTGCAGTGATAGTTAGCCATTTCTGCCTATCACCATTATCTATTTATTATAGCATAAACAGTATTGGGATATATAGTCATACTGCATCAGCAGAAATGGGCCCTAAATGTTTTTCATAAGGGTTACATGGGTTCTGTTTTTATTTATTTCATGTGTAAAATAAAATAGTATTAATAAAACAAAGTGCATCTATCTCATGCTGAAATTGAATATATCTTTGTTTGAAAAAAAAAAAACATTAGATTTAGGACTGTGAAGGATCTGTGAAGCTTCCATAAAATCTTCTATGAGATTCCCACAATTCAGTTTCCACCCTGGAATATTGTTGTAATATATAGTAATATTGGTACACAATTTTCTTAGGAACCACATAACTTTCTGTTGAACAGTGGCAATGTGGGAATTGGATTATGAGAATTTCTGTTCTACATTAGTGTCCACAGAGATACTTATAGTGGATAATGGCAATGCTACAATACAGATGTTAAAAATCAATGTTCTGCATAATGTAACCCTACACATGGTTTATAAAGAAACTTGAAATTCACTTGAAAGAAGATGACAGATGACATTTTCTAATAAATAAATTGATGAACATGGGTTTCTGGTCTTTTTAATTGTTTCTGGTTAACTGGTATGGGGTCCACCAACCAACCCACCTTCCACATAAACTTCCACATTCCTGTACCCCTGAACAATGATGATGTAAAATAAGGGTCAACAAACTTTTTCAGCTGCCATGTTCACAAACATTAGCTAACCGAAGTGACATTGAACAATTGTGTGATATCTTTAAACTCAGAAATTATTAATAAATATTATAAAATAGTTACTTAGTTTAACCTCTGTTCAACTTGCCATCAGCAGTACAACTAAGAGTTCCATAATCGATGAACTGATGCACCCACAAAACATATTCCACCCTTGTGGAGTTAACATGTTCAGCCTGTCGAGATAACAAATCTGGAACTTGCTATCTGATGTGCTGTGTTCTACGATGCTGCCATTATCGTTGCCATCTCCATGGTGGACTTCAGGGTCTATATTAATCTTCTTTGGCCACTGATAATGAATTACATGCGTCTCAGAACTTTACACATGGCACAATGCAGTGTAAAGATAGAACAAAAATCCACAAGGAGCAAGGCCAATTTTTTTTTAGCAAGAGAAAGTTTACATTTCTACTTTACCAAGAAAGTATAACTCCAAGTGACTTTTTGTTTTTTTATAGTTTAGAATCACTTCCAAATTAGCTCTAATAAATAAAAATAAATAAACATAGAACCTTAGTTAAGCAATAATTCATGATCTAAAATCAGACCCAAGTCAGACCTCAGATTTTCACCATCGATGCATATCAAACATCAGATTACTCCTACCCATACACAGGAGACCCCATATTAGCCTCACATATGTACTTAAGAACTCTAATTTCAGTAATCAATAAATTGCTGCTCATTTATCTACCATTCACCAGGCTTGAGTTTGCTGGTGACCAAGCTGTATTGCATACACAACATCTGTAGGGTGAAGCAAACTCCCAAATGAATACTGAATTCTGAGCTGAATCCCAAGCTTGCCTGCCTGTTTCCTTAAAAAAAGGGTTAAGTTGAGATGTCCAGCCTATAGCAAACATAACTAGGCAGAGAATCAATATACAGTATGGCCCCAGTAGTGGCTGGTTGCACCAGTGTTGCCAGAAGCCACATGTCGCATCCCGCACAAGACAACCACGTGCAAATAGGAGCACAAAATGGTTCCCAACTACTTCCATATGAAGAAATAAATCAGTGCGGTATGGCTATGGTTTCCTGGATATCTTAAATGGACCTTTCTGTCCAACGGTGGCAACGCTGCTCCACCATAGATACAGTACAGTGAGTGAGCATTGTGACTTTTTGACGAGAGGAGAACTGAAATTCATGCACCACATGTAGGAACTAGTAAATGGCATTATTATAAAAGAATGGTATTCCTTGGTTTAGATATACTTTACCCCTTACACATTTAAAGGGTTCGCTGTCTATTTAAATAATCCCATATGTCTTAATTTAAGAAAATAAGACAAGAAGTAAAATGATATTGATCACACACGAGTGAACAGAACATGAAAAACATCTGCATGCAATACGGATGGACTCTTTTTGCCGTATCCATGGTGATTACCATAAAAGGAAATGTTCTGTGCAGTATAATTCTTTGCTTCAAACAGGTATTTGTATTTTACAGAATGCAGCTTTCTGCTGAATGTCATCATAGTCCCAACTAATCCAAATCTCTCTTTTTATTTTTTACAGTAACCCAAGGACTTATTAACTTTCACAAGGAGCAATTTTGTTTAACTCCAGAATGCATTGAAGCTGGTAAGATAAAACACAATTATATATATTCCTTCTAATAAATGTGAATCAAAACATGTTGCAATTCTTTTATTTTCTATGTGACTTTCCTGGACATTTAAGAGTGAAGCATTCATTCCATAAGTTTCTCTCCTTTCTCTTCATATTGTACAGGCACAAAGCATTGTAAGCAGCGCAGATTCTTTGAATCTCATTTTTATTACCCATCATGCTGGTATAATAAGCCATTAGTTATAGAGAAACATCAGTAAAATAGAGAATTAACCTTTACGGGGAACTTTGCTGATAACAGTCATGACCAAGGATGCTGCTTCTGGACATAAAATAATAAAGAATAATTGATATGGTATGGCTAATGGATGAATTGAAATGGAGGGCCCACACTACTGATCTAAAACCTAAAAGCATTCATTTATTATGTTACAGTTTGTCAGGCTATAGATTTGGTGCCTGCATCTTTTTTTTTTTTTTGCATTTTGCATTTTTTTTGTTATTGTCACCTGGTAATCCAGCACTGCTTAATATAATGTTGCTTCATAAATAAAAGATAATACTAAGAGATAAATATAATTATATTAAATCACCTATTCTGGGCTCATGAGGCTACTATTACTTTTCAATTACCATATGAACTCAAATATAAACTGAAGTACCTATTTTTACCTAAAAAACCTAAAAATAACAGGGAAACATTATTGGCTTGAGTATAAACCTGAAACAAAACTGTGATTATCACTGCTAACATTCAAATAAGTATTCAACAGAACTGACAATAAAATGAATGTCAATAAATACACCCATGGCATGTTGTTTTTGAAATATTAAAAGAAAAAAAAATAAATATGTGGGCTTAGTCTGTTTAACTTTGACCCTTTTTATGGGTGTAAAGTATTTTGTAGTTTTCTGTTGGTTATGATAGGTCACTTGCTCCTAAATGATCTTTCGAGCTTTTTAATACTAGCCACAACTAGATGGTGCTATGTAAACTGTGTAAAAAACTCTAAAAAAGTCCTAGATGTCATGTGTTTGTTATACACTTTATATAAGTACAGAGCACCATCTAGTGACATGAGGTTGGAGGTTCTTTTCCTAGTGGCATTTTCAGGACAGAATTTCAGTTTATACTAGAGTATATAAAGTATACCCAGGAAGGGAGCCCCAGGACAGGATTACAAACACGTAGGGGTGCGGAATAAAACTTTATATAACAAAGAGTGAAAGAAAACTAACATGTTTTCAGACCACATCTGGAATATGCAGTCCAGTTTTGGGCACCAGTTCACAAAAAAGACATTGTGGAATTGGGGAGAGTGGAGAGAAGGGTAACTAAACTAATAAAAGGAATCGAGGAGCTCAGTTATGAGGAGAGATTAGCTGAACTGAATCTATTCTGCCTTGAGAAGAGACATTTAGGGGGGGATATGATCACCCTTTATGAATATATAAATGGTCTATATAGAGGGCTCTCTTCCCAAAAGAAGAGAAAGATGTTTGATCTCTGGATACGGAAGGGGTTCTCCACTTTAGGGTCTGTAAAAATGTGGAATCCGCTCCCTCAGGAAGTAGTTTAGGTAATCTCCAAACCTGAATGGGCTAAGGCAAAGTCAAGCCCTTTAAAGTTGGCCATATATGGTTATATATATGATTTTCCAAAAGGACTATGCAATCCATTTGAGTGTTTTACAGAAATTACTTAGGAATCTATCCTTTTTTTGGAATTCAGTTGACCAAAAGTGATGGGTATTGAGTGTATATTGAAAAAACCTGGATTGGTCAACAATTCCTTTGATTTTACAGGTTTATAACAGGGTCCTATAGAGATTTCAATTGATTCTTGTAGACAGAATGATCAAATGCAAATATAATAAATGATTTGCAATTTACATAGACTCAATCCTAAAAAATCAACTATGCATTGACCTTCGTGTATGGTAGTTTGATCAAATGATTTTCGGTTGGCAGTCAGCATTTGTATTAAACAAATCTATTGAGTTGAAAATTGGTCAAACTAAAGTTGATCAAGGTAGAGCTACCTTATGTCTTACTAAACCAACAGGTGTACTGTGTAGCAAAGCAGTGCAAATCACATAACTATATACAAAAATAGAAATCCTTTACCGATAAAATAGTTCTCTTGAATGTATTCAATCTTTGCATTTAGCATTAGACTTGGAGTTCAGATTTAACTATATCAGTAATGATCATAGAACATGGTTGGAGCCTGCACCAAGTGTTTTATTATACATGTATGCCTTGTGTAATACACCTCTAAGCACAGGCATACATACCCATAAAAGAAGATGGTAAAACACTGTATTATAAAATCATTAAAACAAGCTACACTAATGATTCATTTAGGCGGATTCTATATTTCAGCCCAGATTTATGGCAAGATAAACAAATATCAGAATAAGGTGGTGATGAGGTGAATGAGGTGAATATCCTAATATTCTGCCTTGGTAGAAGTAAGCAGAGTTGAGGAATAATGGGTTATTCTGCAATGGAAACAGATGTTAGTGTGTTGTATAAATATTTTCAGTTCTATGTGCAGTAGATGAGGACAATTTGCTTTGCAGAGAAACGTCTGCAGAATACTCTGGAGCTGCTTAAATATTCGCTTTTCATTTTAAATAAATTGAATTTGTCACGGACCCATGGAAATGCAGATGTGAGAATCTTGCTTCTTCAAAATCCAATGATTTGATTTGCATATGTCTGAACATAAATATAACAATGTGAATAGAATTAGGGCTGCATTGTACCCGGTTGTAATACAGTCCACTATCTCAGCTATGCCTGCAGTTGCTATGTATTTCATTTAGCATTCCTCTGCCTGATTCATTTTCTTTTCCGTATAAATGCTAATTTTTTCCAAGATGCCAAAAATCAAACCTATGCAGTGTGCTGGGCTATTCAGTCACCCAGTGTTTTGTATTTTTAACAAAGATCTGTGCAATGGTGCCAGGATGATATTTAAACTCATACTACTATCAATTTATAAGACCATATAGGAATGCTGGCATTGTGCCTCTGGGTGGCATTGAAAAAACTTAAAGGTCTATATTCCTCTACCAGTTCAATAGAGGATAGGGGAACATGGTTGGTGTTGATCTAAAACCAAATTGGTTACCTGACTGGCTACCAGAAAAGCAAACGAAAAATACAGTGTTTCCCTGAAAGTAAACCCTAGCATGCTAATCATGCAATGGGGAAATGTAAGCCCTACCCCAAAAATAAGCCCTATGGGCAGCTTCTTTGTGCAAGCTTCTTCAGAGAGTGCGGTCATGTGGTATCCGGCGGCGGAGGGATACCGAGAGAAGAGGATGGAAGCAGCCGGGATGCACACCAAAGGATTGGAGTACGGTATCAGTAGAGGTGAGTGCTTTTTTTTAACCAAATGCTGTAATGAATGTATGTGTTTACATATGTGAGCATGTTCTGTATTGTGTGGGGGCACTATATTATGTGGGGAATGCATTCAATATCAATATCATTCAATATCCACACAATATCATATCCCCATATGTGCCCCCACATATTACGGTATATGTGGGGGCACATATGGGGATATGATATTGTGAGGGGGCACAATTTTTTTTCCTGGGGAGGCAATCAAAAGAAAGAAAAAATATAGATGAGAAAATAGAAAAGAAATCCCCTGAAAATAAGCCCTAATGCGATTTTCAGAGGTAAAATTAATAACAGACCCTATCTTTTTTTTGGGGAAACACAGTATGCTTAAACTTAATCTCCAGGCTCCCCCATCACCACTATTCCTCGCACATTTTCCAATCAGAGGGTAGGAATTCCTCTCCAGAGATGTCCCCCTACCTATAGTAATAAAATAAGAGATGCCTATTATCAATCAGTGTGGAGCATATTGGAAAGTATGGATGTTAAATGTGGGATCTAACAGATCTTACTTTGTCACAGAACTTTTTAAATGCCATTTTTTTTAGCAGAAGGGCTATTCAGAACTTTTCTGCAGTTTAGAGAGCTCCTAGTATACAGCTCAGTTATTCTCCTATACAGGCTGTTTCTGGGGTACATACGAGATAGGGACTGTAGGTTTGTTCTTAAGTTGAATTTGTATGTCGGAACAGGTACATTATTTTAATCAATGCAATTAGGACAGATGTTTGTCTTAACATATTATTAGGCAGACTGGTACCTGTACCAGACATTTAGAATTATTTTCTACCACCGCAATAATTCTTTAAACTCAGTGACAGCCAATAGGAGACATCATCTTTCAATGTCTGTCCCTAATATTTCCTACTGGCATCTTACTGATTCATGGGAACAGAAATTTTTAGTTAATTAATTTACAAGATGTTTGATCCCCAACAAACTAAGTGCAGCTTGTCCTTAGTGCAAAGATGATATTAGCTATAGCAATTTGTTATTTGATTATCTTTTTTAATTTTTTTATACTGCACTGTGACTATATTTATGTTCATATTAAATAATATTGAATGTTCTTTAAAGATTTTATCATAACTTTTTTATTATATCTATTTTTGAGTAGATAGTAGGGAGTAGCCATTATTTTGGGCATATTTAATGGTTTGGAACAACTCAGCTAGTAGTAATGTTAACATGATATTGGTTAGGTCATTGCGTCCCAAACAATGCTTCAAAGCTGATGATCTAATTCATGGACTACACACACCATTGCTCACAGGTTTGTTTTCTTGCTAGATCAATAAGGTGATTTGTCATGTTATTCTTTAGTAAAGTGCAGGAGGTTAGAAATCTATTGTATGTTTACCCCAGAGAACGGCCATTCTTTATTTCAGGGTTGGGACCTTCATAGTTCATACGATAGACTCTTGTAGTGCCAACATTTACCTCTGTATGATGGTAATTATAAATGCTTTCTTTTATAGCCTAATATAACCTCTATGGGCAGTCAGGCCCATCCTAATAGTATTTGCTATGTGCTGTTTCAATAAAAAGTATAGCATGACATATTTTTACCTGTATCAAAACAAATTTATTTTAGAAGAATTTTAAATAAAAAAAAACTTTTTTACTGGCATAATGAATATAAAAGATGCCAGTATAATATAAGCTATAAGACATTATTTATCCATCTTTATGCTAAAAAAGCCCAAATTAAAGGATCCCTTATCTTTGGTGAGCTTAAGTATAAGACATCTGACCTACCCCTAACCTTTAGCCTGATCATTGTACCTTATTCTCATCCAAACCATTACACTAAACCCATTAGTTTAGATCAGTAATTTTAAACCAGCACCTCAACCATAAATATTACACTAAGTTTTTTCTAGCAAAACTTCATGGACAGTGACCACAGGACTTCAGGATTTCTGGCAGAATTAACAGGTATATTGTTGTGTTTGTCAACTGCAACAAAACACTTTCAATGGTATTTGTAAAGACCAAATAGGTTTAATCTTTGAACTTACATCCCTTTAATTACAAACCCAAAACAAGTATACACACATGAACCTCTTACTTTTTCCTAACTTCAATTTGTCTTTAAGAAATGTTCTTTTGCTTAGAGAATTTTGAATGCAAGAGGCTGAAGGACTGTTCTGTCTATCCAGCAATCTGTTTGCACTTTTGGCCAGGACTTCCCTGTTAATATTAGTATAAATGTGATGTGGTTTTGGTTAAAATTTTGAAAGTATATATTAGTTCTCATCCTAATAATAATAAAAGATTAAATTCTTTATTCCTCAAGTGTTAGCCATGTGTGTTTTTTGAAACTTGGCAGGTCAAATCAGCTTTAAATGTTTTTCTGTTCATTTGTTCTGGCATTCAGTCTGTAGTTATGAATCCGCATAAGGAGAAAGCTGTATTTTTTGTGAAATGGTTAGAATGTGGGACTAAATGATCCTGATTAATGAAAGGGAATTAGGGAGACACAAATAAAATAAAATAGTGTCAAATTATAAGACCTTAGGTAACTCATGGAAGAATGTTCTCAACTCTCGAGCTGTTTTATTTTGAGAAATCAACAATGCATTCCTATTTTGGGGATGGGGTTACAACAAAAATCAAAGGTAACAATTCCCCTTACCATTACAATACTAGTACCTAAAACACTTTATAGAGTATATAGTTACTTGTTGGATGCCATAACTAGTGATGAGCTAAGTTACCAAAATACTGCTGTCAGAACAATTCTTAAGGTTCCAGCTAGTGATAAGTTGGAAACACTATATTTACTGTCCAAAGATAAATATGTGGTGTACCCTTTATAACACCTAGGACCCTTTAGCTGGGGTCAGACAAAAAAGGGGTCATATGAAGCTTGAAAGTGGTTCTTGTTGCATTAGCTTTTTTAGATATTGTAGAAATTAGCAATTTCAAGCTTCCTGGCAGCACTAGGAGGTCACCATCCTTGTGTACAAATAGCTTCATCCCCCTACAATTTGTCACCAACCATAAAATCACTTGTTCTAAAAGTAACTTTATATTTAGAAGCCAATATATAAAATGAACATAACTTGCTAGTAGTATATGATGTGCAGATTGGATTTAGGTTGTATACCTCATCTTCTTCTCAGCCTTTTCCATCTCTTGTTGCTAATTGGCATTGCTGATTTACTGAACCCTCCTTGCAACCCTTCCTGTCTACATGCATGCACTTCAGTAAAAGCTGCCTGGCATGTCTCTGGACAGATTTCCCAATGGTGAATGTATTGGACAATGCCTGGGTAATGCCTGTTCAAATACTACTTATAATCTCCATTGGAAGCCCACTTGATAAAGCAGATGTACAATGAGGAGCCAGGGACAGAGCACTGTTATCCTATAACAGAAAGTACATGTACGAGGATCGTGATCGTAGGATCATCGGGTACTTTGTTTTCAGATATACAATTATTAAAAATGTATTCATACAAATAGGGTAAAGTCTGTAGAATTTAGTAACAGAATTTCAATATACATTAAAACATTTATTGTAGCTCTAAGCAGACTCATTTGCAATTTCAATGTGCCAAATGAAGTCTCTGTTGTTCCATGGAATGTCAACGTGTTCAGCAGTAATTGTGTTACAGTTGATATACTCTAATGAAGTCACTGCTATCCCATGCACTATACACTTTAATATTTCGTAGCACTCACTTAGGTTTATAGTCACTCATACACACATAGTTTCAATGACACACAATATAAATCTTCTGTAGAACAAAGAGTGGAGAGGACATGGACAGGACAAGCAGCCAACATCTCTTCTACTGGCATCACTTTGCACAGGATGGATGTTACGGGATCCAGCAGGACAAGCATGTCTCCTGCTCTGCAGTTGACTCATAGACAAATTATACATCTGTGCAACATTTCTATCTATGTCCGTTATATCATTCTTGATTCTTATGATTCTTTCTAAAACATAGTTAAAACATATAAAATAACAAAACTTTTTTGCTAATGAACAGAAAATGGATCCAGTTAATTTTTTTCAAATTCTTGTCTTACAGACACAACAGGAGGAGCATTTATTAAAATATAGAAAATTATCCTCCTGGTTGTCATCTAAACAAGTGTCCTCAATTCACCTCTATTCCAGCCCTGGTGACAACTCAACATTTAGTCATGGTGACCATATTCATCAGGACAGATAAAAAGGGGGAACCTCACCAGTGGGGATACAGAGAACAATTAAAACATGATAGAAGTTATTCATATTTAAATTCACCTAATATTAAATATGCGATTAGATATTATCCTTTAGAACTTAAAAATAGGTTAGGATTGTAGGCTATGAACTTGTGGAAAGATGATTTCTAATACTGTCTACTGTCTGCATGTAATGGTTATCCTTAGAATATCTGACATTTATTTGACAATCTCAGTAGCACTATTCAGTGAAATGGCTGAAAATGCTGCGATTCTTATATATACGAGCTCCTGACTTCATCCAGTCTCTGGCATCTTGAACACACCGACCGTCATTACTGTTCTGACCCACCTGTGAAGAAATATTGATCAGCTCCATTGATTGAGAACCCACATGACATCGCTGCTCTCTCTACAGCTCACTGTAACATCAATTTTATACCCTGGAAAAACAAAAAAAAACTGTTCCATCCTCGTCCCTTGTGATAAATTCTTCTTCTCTACATTCATCAAAGATGTTTGCTGAAAAGCAACAGTGTCATCCCCTATGAGGATCAGTCCTATGGTGGAAACAATGAGGAGACAAGTCTAAACCGCCTGCTTCATTTGAAATCATATATATGGTCCTTTATTTTATACTGTTTTTTTATTTTTAGATGATTTTATTTTTAAAACAAAAATTCTGAAACTTTTAAGTTTACCACCAATTTCAGATGCTTCTAAATTTACTCTGACATACCTACGGTTTTTATGCACTACGGTTGCATTTTACATGTACCAGGTCCAAAGAAAAATGTAGTTTGCTGTAAACTGCAAGAAGTACAGAGATTATTTTTATTGCACAAATAAAAACATCATCTTATTGTCTACAGACTGCTGGTAGTGACAGACATTGGAGGAAGTAGATTAATTTAACCAGCAGACTGGATGTATCTGCTTCTATGGGCTTTAGGGGCATTCACCTGACTGTGGTGTTCCTACAAGACAATCACTTTCTAAAATGACTATTTGGTAAGTTTTCAGCACATCGGTTGTTGGCCTGGGGCTTTAGATGCTGAGAATAAGTTAAAAAATACCAGTAAAGCAGTGGACAGTTGATGGCTACAAAGCTTTGTGCTGCAGCAATTAGTAAAAAGGTTGTGCAGCTGATATTCCAATCAATAATCAATCAGATTTCTATTGGATTCCAACTGATATCAATATGTGCACAATGATAATCCAGATACAAGACTCATATCAGAGGGTTATTGATCATTTACCTGATTGTGCAGATAATGTATGGCCACCTATGGACCCAACAATTAACCTATTAAGTGCCCTAAATCTTGTGCTAGGCATTTGGCCATGTGATTATTGGCATGCAGAATAAATCTAAATTTGCCCATTTCTTGGCATCACCTTTAGTTATCACTTTCCCTTAAAGTGGTGCTAAATCCACTCTACTACTATAGCAGGATGCTGCCATCTTCCTCTTTCTTCTTGTCTTAGATATGATTTTTGGTCATCTTGAATGGCTGAGCAGGGATGGAGGGATAAGATTCATTCCCTGTAACCGCAGGGGATGCCGGGTTTGCTGGGCATCCTGGCAACCAAAGCTAAGATGCCTGTGCGCAAGCTTTTTTTTACAATTTCCTGGAGCAATCAGACAAGTAGGAGGAATTATTGCAGAAAAGACACTGCTTGTACCTTTCTGCATAAATGACCTGTCTGATTGGGAATTTTTAAAAGTGGAACTTTAATTCTGCTTTAATATTACCAATCACCCTAACATTTTACAAACCCTTAACACTCAACCCCCTTATCCTAATACTTAAACCTATCCTTCACCCATACCTTAACCTAACCCTTTAACACAACCCTCTAATCCATGACCTTGGACCAAACTCTGGCCATTGTGCTTCTGGTACAGAACCCCTACCTTCTGATCACATAACATAAAAACATGGCACAGATGTACTGTCATGTTAGAAAATATCAGTTTTTTAATTATAAATTCTCTAATTTACTTTCTCATTGGGCATTGCCATATTCCAGTCTATTTCTGCAGATATCAGACAAATATAATAGGCATCTTCAGGAAGCACTGCGGAGATAATCATAAAACCAATTTAAGGATAGGCTACATACAAGTAGAATTATTTGTAATCAGTCAGGGCTGACCCCTAGACTTGTACAGAGAGAGAGAGAGAAGAACAATCAAGTGTACACAATGCTTGGCAGTAGTTACAATTGTAGATAATTTTACCAGAAATCTATTTGAAAGATGCCTCTATTATAGATTGAATAAAAATGTGTTTGGGTCATGCATTGAAAACTTTTCCTTCTTTTTTTTACAGCTGCTGATATACGGAACAAAATGAACCTTTCTGTGGATCCCTGTGACAATTTCTTCCAGTATGCCTGTGGTGGCTGGATAGAAAACAATCCGATTCCTGATGACCAGTCAAACTATGGAATCTATCCATGGCTAAGGAATAATGTTGATCTAAAAATGAAAGGTGTGTACTGGCTTATTGTAAGTTAACATAGGTGTTTTCTAACCCTAACATCAGTAAGAGGGGAGGGCTCGGGTGCAGCTTGTCTGGGGTAAACTTGCAATGTCTGTACAGCAGAACTCAGGCTCACAGAGGAAGAAGCAGCCCAAGGAGCCAGTGTAGCTGTGCTCATGTGTTAACCACAATAGGTGGACAGAGCATCAGTGTACTGATTCTCCATTTACTGGCCAGCAACAGGCAGGGGAAAGGACAAGACCTGTAAGTGTTATTAAAAATAACATCTCCTGCCCTACCAGACAGGGCTGTATTGTACTGCAGAGCCATGCAAATCTGAAAACAGGATGGACAGAAATAGAAATACCACTAATAGATTATAGAATTACTTACTGATTACTGTATCACTGCTGCATGTAAAGACAGGCATTAAAGTTTTCTCTGCAACCCATGTGTGTCAGTTTGTCTGCCCAGTTTTGTTCTTTTTTTCCCTTTCTTATTTCCTAATTAGTAAATCCAGTTTTATGTTTGGATGCCAAAGGTAAACAGTGAAGTAAAAAGTCTGTATGTAGCCAAGAGAATGAAGCTATATCCACTTGCCTATCCAAGAACATTCAGTACGAGTTTTCTCAGCAGACCGGAGGGATGGTGTAATCTGTTGATAAATGTGCTATAGGTCATTGCACTGACCAATTGATTACACTGATTTATTCATACTATTAGATATATTTCTTCTGCGTATTCTATGTTATCAAACAATTATGAATAAATGCCACATTCATACAATATACTAATCAGAGACCGTGAAATAGATTGGAGAAAGTACTCTGTATTGTTTTACTCCAAAATGATATACATTCCTGTAACAAGAAAACTGCATATATAGCTATGAACAGAAATATATAGAAAAAGGGACACATAGAAGAAGAATACAAAAAGTCCAAACGTTAGACTAACCCTACACACAACATTGTTATTTTTGTTAGCCCAGGGACAAAAAATTAATCTTTTGAAGTTTAGCAATCCTCATATATGGTGGCTGTATTTTTTTTTGTCTTTCCAAGCATTTCTTTTTCTTTTTTCTTGGTATTGGCATTGATTCTGTATTTCTGAGCATAAGTATATAAGGACATTGTTCCTGCCCCAACACGATTTCCATACCAGGGTAAAAACACCCACTGTACTGTATTGTAAACAGGGACACCGGAAGAAAACAAAATAATGAGTAATAGAATCATTTATAAAAGAAATAATTATTAATCCTGCCAGTCAAGTATATATGTAAAAGTATAAGGTTTCAGCAGTAAGAGGAGCTTCAGCTGGAAAATTCTATTATTTATTAAAGCTTTCCAGGAATGGTGAAGATACACTAGCATTGGTGAACCTGGGTGATCAAGCAAACCTGGAATGAATCTGGTCCAGGATCTGAAAACATATGCCAACTAAGAGCTAATGATTTTTAAAAAATCCATTTCAAGGTTTGCCGGAACACCCAGGGTCTCCCCTGCTAGTTTATCATTTCCAGTCTTGGAGAGCTGTAATAAATAAGGCCCTTAGAGTTTATATGTTCCTTAGCAATAAACTTCTCCTACATGTTCGTATTGGACTGATCAAATTAGCAATACATTTTTTTTTGTTATATCCTGTTAGGATTGCATGCATATGTTCTATGGGATATGCACCATGATCACAACCATTGTGGTTTGGAATTGTGTTAGGACTACAGAACACTCCCTTCCAGAGTTCCTGTACTAGTGTGACAACACTTCTCCCCCATTGATAAAATACAGTTATTGACCACTGGGATAGGAAGTGTTTTACTTGACAAATATATTCTCATTACAGCTGTGTTGTCAGTTGTTCATATAACATTCACTGGACCATTGCAGCACTAATATGCCAAATGTAACAACCAATGTGTAGGTCAAGTTAAATGAATTTGTGTCCATTGCCGCAGGCATTGTAGCAGAATTTTGTTATGGACAGGATTATCCTATTTTGAAGCTGCTGTCAAACAAAACAGAAATGTTGGCCGTGATCAACAAGATAAAGCACAGAAACTGACAACACCAGCATGGATCTACTTCAGTGCAGATTATAGAAAAAGACAAAAAAACTGGCAGGATCACCAGGTTTCATAGTAAATTGGACTGTAGAGACACAAGAAACAATATGTTACAGATAATTTGTTAACAAAGAAATGCACACAAAATGATTTTAGGTTTTGCACACACTTTTCTAATTATTTATTTATAAATGATTATTTTGTGGCAGTTATCTTTACAAACAAATTCGTTCTCTATCTGCCCATTTGTAAGCAGAACGTTCATTAGCTGCACGGAGAGGTACAAATTCTGCCCATCCCCCTTGTGACTACTGCACACCCAGACCTGTCTGCATCTCTTGCCAATTAGGACGATTCATTATTTGTGTCATGCAGGCTTTATTTCTATTCTGTAGGGAAAATGGACAAGTGACCACATGTACTGTAAAAATGTGGATGGGTATTGTCAGGGTTACATTAGATTTGTCATTACATTAAATATTACACAGGCTTTAAAAGGCATTAGCTTTGTTTATTGCATTTAAAATATGATTGATTAACCACATACTACAACATCACTAAATCTTTTATAATAAAATAAAGATATATATAATTTTATTTTATTGTGGTTAACAAGGAAAAATACCATACAGTCATATGGTCCAACAACAGTATAACAAAGAATACAATGTATATTGCACAAGGCACAGAAATCATCTTTAGGTAGTAAATAGTCTAATTAACAAGGCAATCAAAGTTTGTGTGATCCAATGTCCAGTATGGTAAACCCAAGCACGATGACAAAGTCCGCGGTTAAGAGATGCATTTGGCAATTTAAACATCTGTTAGGATAAAACAATGGGGTTTGGGGGTACACCTTCCATATTTGTACAAAGGAACCAGGGAGCGTGATGAAAACAATTACAACCGACTTTTGGTTGTGTTAATAGGCGTATTAATAAAACGCTCTCAAGTTAAAAGAGTTTCTCTATGCAGAGAGGCCTCGGTCCAATAAATTCTGAATAAGTGTTGCAGTTTTCTGAAAAAAGAGATGGATTGTGTAAGGTGAATGCCAGCAATGCAAATTAGTACTTCTACAATATATTTTTTTAATTGGATATACAGTATTTTTGTTATTTATGCTATTTTAGCTTACATTAGTTACAGCTTAACTCCATCAGAAAGGTTTTATTTTGTATCTTCCCTGAAGAGCTTACAATCTAGGAGGTGGGGGAAGTATCACACAATTTCTTGGGATTATAGTTACCCTCCCTGGCGGTATTCCCGAGTGTGGCTCAGGGTTAATTTTCAGTACCTAAAGAGGTAACCCTGAGCCACACTCGGAGTGGCATTGTAAATGGCTTACCTGGTCCCCACGCCACCTGTGTCCCCAGCATGATCAATGGGACACGTGAGGGGGCAGTGCACTGGGGGGGGAGACCTGGCGGGAAATTTAAACAGAAGGAACCGATTGTGACATACAAAAATGCTGTCATAATCAGTCCACCAGGGAGGTTAACTGTAAGCTCTAAACAAGCGGAAAAGTGTTCTTGTGAAAATGTTCCTACTAAATTATCCCATGCCCATGTATTGATTAAAGCGGAATTCTTAGGAAAAAATAAAAAAATACCAATAACCTTTACTTTAACAGAGCCCTTTATCCCTTTACACCTCAACTCCATTTGGGCCTGCATCGTCCCGAAATCCTCCATCCTCTACGCCATGCACTGCCACCTTCTTCCATCTTCTTTCTTCTTCTGCCTACTCACAAGTAGGATCGGGTGGCATATCTTGACAGGTGACATATCCTGGGCATATCCTGGGAAAGAGTGTTGATCTTACTGCATATGCCTGTGACCAGCACTTTTTTTTCCCCATTGCAGCGAAAAGCCCCTTCAGCGCAAACAGTCCTGAGATACGCAACATAGGTAACCCAGAAAGCTATGCACTCTCATTCAGTTTTTACTGCCATGGCAGTAAATACAGAGATGAGGGGCTGATTTAAAATGATTTAAAGAAATAAAAAAAGTTTATTTTTGCTTTATACAAAAAAGTTATCTACCTTTTTATATAAATTTTAAAAAATACAGGGATAGGTCCCTTTTAAGTAAGTATGAAATACATTTTTTTAGCATATTTTCTATATAATAGTTTTCATCGCACCTTTTGGTATCTTTTCAGAATTATAGAAGGTGACCCTCCCATATGTTGTTATTGTTGGTTTAGATGGCTGTAATGTATTTTTCTAAATATTAAAATAAACTGATATAAAATTTGCATATTTCCTAGCTGTAAGATAAGATAAAAATATAAACCACTTTGTAAACTGCTTTAAATCAACTAATGCATTAGGAAAACTGTTTTACTGCAATATAAATCAGTACTATTACACGGTAGCATTGACTCATTGCTCTGCTTTAGTTAATGTCTTATATCCGGACCCTGATTTGTGCAAGGCAAAGCATTAGAAGTGACATATGATTCTGTTCAGCTGCCTCACCCATCACAACAGAAGGGACCTATTGATTGTGGTGTATTTAATTTGTTATGTCTTGTAGTATTGACATCAAGCTGCTTCATAGAGACCTGCATTGTGATGTTCTTATTGAGAGCAGTGGATAAAACAAACTCTTAATATTTATTTGCAGCACTTCTCGAGAAACCTTTAAGCAAGAGGAGAGATTCAGAGGCTGCCCAAAAGGCGAAGATATTTTATATCTCATGCATGAATGAAAGTAAGTGACCGTACAAATACCTGTTCTTGGACATAAATTTAGATTGCACTGCATATTATTTTAGAATTATGTGAAAACTGATATACTCCACCCATTTTCTCCTAGAAAACATTATGTAAATATTAATAAAAAAACAAAATCAAAATGTATTCATTTGAAGTAGCTTACTGTCCTTCCTATAGAACTTATAATAGATGTTGCAGTTCACCAATCAGACGAAAAAGTGATGAATATTTGTTACCCAAGCTAGGATTTTTTTTATCTCTTCTCTGTAGACCATGATGCTGTTTAAATTGACCCCAAATGTATAAATCTGTAAATCAATAAAGGAGATGTTATCACTCAAAGATCCTATCTGTAGAGCCATAACTTAAAATGCTGGCATGCTATGGAGCCTGTTCCCGCTCCACATGGGTCTACAAATCCAAAGCAGCCAACCCCATGCTTTATTGTTTGATACAAGTCCTGTCTTAGACCTCCCTGCTCATTTTTGATCCAAGAACGAGCTTGGTTGATGATCTGTGCCAACATGTTTAAAGGTTGACTAACGAGGCAATATTAAAACTAAGGGGGGGCCTAAGCAAACATGAAACACATATTGCTGCTTATATTATATTAAAAAAAGAGAAGGAACAAATCATCTATTAGAAAAATATTACATGCACAATATGTGCCGGCGCCCACTGGTCCTATGTGGTACAAACTGTTAGGCTGGAATTTTAATCAGGTGACTTTTGATATCATTGTGCTTTAGTATTTACTAAGAGCTGAAAATATTTCATCCCAACTACTAAAAACAATCAAACCTTTAGGCTAAAGCTATGTACACACATCTGATAATTGTCAAGCATAAATGTTCATCTTGGACAAAAATGTAATGAGTGTGCAGCAGACCTCTGATGTTGTTCATCGAATCGATTCGGAACAACGGCTGTGTTTTCCTATGAAGGAGAACAAGTTAGGGTGCCGCTCACTCATTCTCCAACACCACTCACTCACGCTCAACACCAATGAAGCTAATAGGCAAAAAAAGTCTCAAATGTTAGACCAAGGGCAGTCCTCGGTCTAGTTCTCACTAAAATAGTTTAACAGTTTCTAATAGCTAACAGTGTTCCTGTGGTGGAGACATAGTTATAGAAATGCATAGATAAATTGTATCTAAAAGTTGTTTTTATTGGGGCTCACCAGTAACTGGTGGTTGAGTTTGTTTTCTGCCCTTTTCCTCCCAAGATGGTGATGGCAAGCAGCAGTTTAGGACTTCTGGATGTTTCCACAAATTAAAACCATGCACACATTGTAAATTACCCCCTTTATATTAAAAAATGTTCTAAAACAATAATATACTTTTGTCTTTTACAGCTGAAATAGAAGACGTTGATGCCAAACCTTTGATAAAACTGCTGAAACACTCTTCCCTTCGCTGGCCAGTGCTGGAATCTAACATTGGAAGTGAAGGAAGGTGGTCAGAGAGAAAATTCAACTTTTTGCAGACCCTTGCAGAATTACGGGGACAATACAGTACATCAGTGTTCATGCGTGTCTTTGTGGGAACAGATGACAAATTATCAAATAACTTCATTATAAAGGTAAGACATTTGGGTGAAATGTATCCATTTAGTATTCTTTTTTGTTTGTTTTCTATAGGAATAGTTGGAGCTTCCTCTTGTTCCTAAAGCTCCTTTACCAATTAAAATGGTGAATTTGTTCAGTATAATTGTAAACCCGCTTCTTCAATCCCCTAGTTTTTTCTGATCTAAGGTGACAAGTGTCAGATTTCTTGAACATCTAAGAATTCAATATGTACAGCAAAGCTATATAGTCCCCCAAAAAAGTGTTTTCAGGTTATCTCAAGACATTTCCACTTACATCAAGTAATTGGAGTGTTTTCTTGTACTAGTGGTGTTACCATACCCAGATCAACATTTGCTTGAGCTTCTTAAAGCTGCACTCCAGCCTTTCCTTCAGTTTTATACAGTTGTACAGGCTAATGTGCTGTACTGAAGCAGTTCCCCAGGACTGGAGAAGATAGACTATCTTCAGAGAACCTGGGTGATCCAGCAAACCTGAAATAGATTTGGTCCAGGATTAAAAACATTTGCCAACTGATAGAAAATGATTTTCACGAAATTCATTCCAGGTTTGCTGGACCCAGGTTCTCTTTTGATAGTCTATCTTCTCCAGTCTTGGAGAGCTTTACTTTTTCAGGCCTATGTGTATTAGTAGCTGCAGCAAGTTAGATAATTCGGCCTTTACTTCCGGGCTGGAGAACATCCATCATCTTTTAGCTACTTCCTGTCCATTCTGACTCTCCTTGTCCTTCTTTTTTTCTATTAGATTTCAGTTATTTTAATCATGTAGGTTGGTGGGCAATAAATGCAAATGTTATCTGCTAAGGAACCCCCACTTTTCCAGACTGACATCTACCCATCAAGACATTTTGATATATGCATAACTCAAGCACATTGCTTGCATCAGGGCTGAGGGGTCTTAGGAGAAGTACTGAGACAGCAATGTTTATGGAAAGCTATGAAAAGTACCCTGCTGGCTCCTGCCACGAGCCTTAATCTGGTTGCATTGCATAAAGAATCACAAAATATTGTACATAATGAAATCAGAAAGGTTGCCTTTGAAAATCTCATTAGCATGTTGATGAGAGGGGAATGAGAAACCAGGGAAGACAAAATATAAACAGATTAAATTTTACCTTCAAAAGTTGCCAGAAATCCTAACTTACATAACTTTTTTTCTGATTTATTGGTTTGGATTTGTTTTTTGTTGGATGGCATTTTTTTTCTTTCATCAAGAAGCTGGGAACCCCTTTGTTCTGTGACCTGAAAGGCGTAAATCCACACTGGGCCCACATTAATCAGTTACTTCAGGGAGGTTATTGGGCAGCTCAAAGTCTGCTTTTTTTTAACAGGATGCAGATGTACCCTTGAAATTGTTATTAAGAACATGAGATATCCAAAAAATTCTAGGCTTGATTTACTAAATTAGATTAGTCTGTTCACTAAACTCTGCATTATTACTTTACAAGGTAAACTTCTCAATAAATGTGGTTGAATTTTAAAAAAAGTTTAAAGAATGTCCAATCATGTACAAGGTGATATAAAAACACGATTAATTGGTTGTTGTCAGCAAATTTTCATCCCATTCACTAAGCTAAGTGAAAAATCCTTTGCATGAACTTCTTCAGTGAACAAACACCACTGCGTATAAAGTATATGTTATGTCCAAACTTTTTTTTGGATGGCAAAAGTTATAAAGTTTTACATTTCTGTTAATATTCACTTTGTTTGTTCTAGTGGCCTGTGTGATTTTGGGTGGGAAATCTAAATTTTTTAGTTGTAACTTTAACAAGGATGTAGATTCCTCTTTTAGTAAGAATAGAGGTTCCTCTTTCTTTTCCTGTTTTAGTGTATGCAGATTTAGAAAAGTTTTATCTCCCTTTGGACTGATTTCCTTTCAATTTATGTTTTGTTCCTGACAAATAAGATGAAAGGAATTTTTTCCAGTGAGAAGTTTCGGTTTTAGATAAAATTTGGAGTGAATATATGCTTTGACTGTGTTGAAAAAGACATATCATTTCTTTTTAGAAATCCGCTAATCATTTTTTAAAACTCCCCAGTTTTGAAATTGGAAGGAAGTCCAAGCCAAATGATGTTTAAATATCTTCTGCACTATAGAATATATTCAAACTGCTTTGTAATCCAAATGTTATCAATTTTTTTATAGCACCACTAGTAAATCACATTTGGCTTAGTTGATAATTTATACACAGAACATTCCAGTATACGTAGATCAAATTTAATGCCAGTTTTTATCCAAAAGTTTTCAAAACGTCTCTTAAATTTCTAAAATATTTCTATTACTGCTTGTTTTGGGCTTGCAGTTTTACCAGCTTCACCACAATTTTACTGTTTGCATCTGTTTTATGTTATCATTCATTTATTATTCATGCAATTTTAAGATTATTGCTAAAGATGTTGTTCGGGTGGCGTGTCAATATGGTTGCCATATTATTATTATATTTTTATATATGAAATATATTATTAATATTATTGTTATTATTATTATTAGTATTATTAATATTATTTTTTATTATTATTAATAATAATAATACTACTACTACTAATAATAATAAGCATTTTACAATTTAGAAATCACATTAATATATCACAAACTGTAGGCATGATAATTTATAGCAGGGGCTCTCTGAGACCTGAATATTTCAAGGTTTCCTCTGGTATGAAAATGTTGATCCAAAAGCTTGCTTTCTACATTTATACTATACAACTCTGTGTTACATTATATAATATTTTACTATACAAAGCCAGCATTTTATTGGATTGGATTGCACCACTCATCATTGCACACTCTTTATGATATAAGTAGTATATTGTAGAGAAGTAACAACATTGGTTTAACATATATTTTATTTACAGTTTGATCAAGCATCCCTGTCATTATTATCCCACGAGGATTATCTCGACAACAGTACAACAGCAAAAAAAGTAAGTTCAGCTACTGTTTTTTTAAATGTCATGTATTTTAGAGAATTATGGTTCTGTACTACCGTGTCTTATAACACAGTTTTTCTTTACTATCCATCTATCAGAGTTAGAACTAAAGGGCATTTCAGTGTATTTTAAAAAATGTGAATCCTCAAAAGGACATTCTCCACATCAAACATATTTAGACTTTATCTTGTGCCAAAAATATCACAAACGCTCTTTTATTCATACAAGAAACATCAAATACACACTTTATGTTTTTTTAATAAAACTGCGATTTGAAAATAGGCAAATGTCTTTTCGCACCATAGTTACTGGAGGGCCAACAGTGTTCATTGTCTCCAATCAAAATATTGTAACTTGTATATCAACATGCTAGCCAAGCACTCCTATGACCTTTATCATACAGATATTGATGATCTTTTATTTTAGCAGTTTCTGTTGTGTACAGCCTCCTATTTCCACTTCAATAAACAATTGATTTAATTACATGAATTTAATAATTCTCAAATACCCATACTCTTATGGCTTTCCTAGATACATCAACACAATCCAAATCCAAAGGTACTACAGGCTTTTCTTTCTCTCCAGGCTATTTAGCTTAGTGAACATGCATTGCAAAGGAATCCTAATAACATGCAAGGAAATGTGCACCTTATTGGATGGTAATGTCAGCAAAACTTTATCTCAATCTGTAAGTGAAAATTCCCTTGCAAGCTGATAATTCACTTTGCTAAGTGATAAGCCTTTATTCCTTTATTAAATCAACCCCATTGTGTCTCCCACATGTTGGCAATAAACACTAAACTGGAAAAATTAACATTTAAGTTGGTGCTACAATCTTGGTAAATGCATATGATCCACATGATATAGTGTGTCAAATTTTACAGCTGCCACCCATTAGATAAAGATGAAATTAACACAGTAGATTATCAATATGAGTTTGAGAGTGAAACTGTAGTAATTGGTGAAAATAAATAAAGCTGTACTAAAAATTAGCTGATAGGTATACCTTTCATTGTATCAAAATACCTGGTGTAACATTATATATTTTTATTGCTTTGTAAACATACATTAAATCTAGCTGGGGGCAACTACCCCCCTGTCTTCCACATTTTCTATATACCCCCCACTACTTACCTCAAATTAGCAAATTACCTCCTCTGTTAGCTGTTCCCCAAGTGCTTAAGGCACAACCATTTCATAGACACTAATGGAGGAGCACTTTACAGGGATTTGACTTCTCTTTGATGTTTTTTTAATGTCAGTATTTGTAGCCATTTGTAGCTCAACTAGGCTACTGGTAAAAGACTTGTATAATGGAAAACACCAATTAGCAGGTATGCAAGTGTTATGTAGAATAGTGCAGTAAGTTCAAAGGGTATCTACTTGTCTCTTTTTTCTTGATGTGTTTGCCCATTTGGCTTTCTCACGGGAGGGTAAAGACTTTTTTGAAGTTTCAAGATGACATCATGAACAGAAAACATATGAATTAGGGGGTAAGTAGCATTGGAGTAGTTTAGGATTTAGAGAAAATGAGGTGATTTTGTAATCAGACCAATAAGTCAAGGCTTATGTGTTGGTAGTGCCAGGGGAATGCTCAGTAATAGCCGACACAGTCACAACGGTGTGTAAGGGTTAAATTGAAGTTTGAAATGGAGGCGCAGAATATCACAGCCTGGGTAAGGACTGGCCAGCT
The DNA here is from genome assembly GCF_032062135.1 of Pyxicephalus adspersus. NCBI lineage: Eukaryota > Metazoa > Chordata > Amphibia > Anura > Pyxicephalidae > Pyxicephalus > Pyxicephalus adspersus. Next base: position 137,338,015 of record NC_092858.1, read on the forward strand.
GAGCAGTCTGTGATGTTCTGCAGCAGGATTTGATGTTCTGCAAAATGACACAGTAAAAAAATCAGCCAGGGAGAATAAAGAAAGAAATATATTCCCTTTTATGAATTTTGACTTGCTGTTGCCCCTCCTGTCCAGCTGGTGTTGCTTCCATTGCACCACAGCAGGTAAAGTTGATTCACACTCCTTTCCAAGATTCCTAACTAGTGATATCTCAGAAATTTGGGACAATTGACTTGGTGTTATATTGTGTTGATTATGTGCTCCCTTGACTTTTGAGCAGGGCATGTCTAATCACTGGCTTAGAGTAGAAATAAGCTTCAGGTTTTGGCACTGTTATAGTTTCATAGTACACCCTAATGATTTGCAATGTTCATATTTATAAAAGTTTGGCTGAAAATATACTGGTTCACTGTTGGAAATAAGAAACAACCTATAATCCAGTGCACAGCCTTTGTCTCTGATAGGCAGTCATCAGCAGAGTGACCACAGGCAAGCAATGTACAACCCAATGTACTTATTTTAGTAGCTAAAATAAAATAAAAAAATGTACTAATCTATAGACTTCAGTGGCATTTGCAAACTTTAAGTAAGATTCATAAAACTGTTTTCTAACCAAACCTAGGCAGATTAACCCATCTTTATCCTACAGAAAGTAAGCAGTTGCTGAAGTTGAAACTATTGATCTGCAGACTTGGCCAATGGCTCAGAAAGTTGGATAGCTTAACGCCTGGGCAAACTATTGTTTCCAAAAAAAGTTATGGCAATACAAGCAATTTTTTAGAGCAGGTTTCCTTTAAAATAAGCTTCTAACCGTATTAAGGACTGTTCCAATATTGACTCAAAATTTGAGGTAGAAACACAGATGAGCTTCCCCTGGTGCTGATTGTAGATGCCAGTTATTGATCCAGCTTTATATGCCATCAAACATACAATGCAAGGTCATTCTGTCTCCCATAAGCAAAAGTACCATCAACCCTTTCTAGTCTGTTTAGCAGCAAATGAAGTGATTTTATATCCTCAGGCCTTGCTGCAGCACAAAGGTAGAATGCTGTTTTATTTGATTTTTATTCATGAGTCTCTTTTTTTACCTGAATTTCAACCTGTATTTCTCAATCCAGAGAACAGATAGGTTACTTTTTTGTTTTGTTTTAGAATGACATTCAAGAAATATGGCATCTGCTAAACACAGCATTTTGATGCCTTGCAAACACTAATAACGTGATAAACATTTGTTCTTTTTAAAGCTTCGGTACAAAGTGGTTAAAGTTCAGCAGTCAAATATACCACAAAAAAAAAATGATTGAAAAAACAAGTTAAACAATGCACAAGTTTGTACATGATGATAATGATATTAATTGTTTTTGTTTTGGTAATCCTTAGTAATTGTAATAAAAAAAATACATCCTTGGGCAGAATTTCGTCTGGTTTAGCAGACATCAATTTGTTACTGATCCCAGTAGTATAAATACAGATGTCACACATGAGTAAAGAGACAAACTAGGAGAAGGGTAATGACCCACCTGAATGCAAATTAAATCTGCCAGCTAAAAGGATGAACCTTCACTTCTAGTGGAATTCTTAGAACAAATTACTCAGCAAGATTTATGTAACAATTCAAAGGAAGTGTGTTTCTGTACAGAGAAGTAAAACTGCTATAGATTTAGGAGGGCTCTTATACCCAAAGTTAGAAAAATCACAAAACCCACCTTCATTCCCATAACTATGTAGGATTCCTGCTGCTGTCAATTGGATCGGCAAATCTCCCAGGGTTCAGTTTAACCAATCAATATCAAAATTGTTTTTTTTAAGTTCACAAACCTTGCATTGAACCCCACTGAAGAGGGTGAACCCTATTAATTTCTGGTCATTTGTAGGTCTAAAACACAAGAGTCTGTCAAGCAAAACAGTATGGGAAGCTGGGCATTGGTATAGTAAATGTTTCAATGTATGTAATGTAATAATTAGATACTATTTATGCTTAAATGTAATAAATTTTCTGATTATGAACTAAGGTACTTATTTTTACATTAGAATACAAGAAAATACTTTGACTCAATTATAAACCTAGGACATTAAATGCAGCTGTCACTGCTAACATTCGTAATAGGGTTGGTTAGTTACTTATGACGAGAAACAACAGAGCCAGACATGATCTGAAAGAAAGGAAATCGGCGTGTAAGTAGAAAAATAAATTATGCTTATTCACTACGTAGAGCAGCGCACAACCTCTGACCACACTGTCTTGTGTGTAAATGAATATACTATATAAATCCACACTACGGTAATCGCATTAATATAAGCGGTAGAGAAAAAACCTGACGTGATAGAAGAAAACTAACTGCACTTTCAGAATTGCCATACCTATTTTAGTGTAAATAAGCTGTTCACCAGTGTTATTGATGTAGCAGGTTGCAGGAAAAACCATGGCTTTCAACAGGGTATATGTTATCCAATCTACCAAAAGTGTCACATAGCAGTGGTGCTGCCAGAAAGGTAAGTATTCATCCTTATGTATTACATATGGATTTTTAGGGATGTGACAGGATCACCTAGGAGAACACCATTGCTTGCTATTAATTTCATGGTCAGTTTTGCTCCTGTTTTCATACATTATCCTATTTGGAATTGATCATATTTATTTTGCATAAGTGCTATCATTTGCAATTCCACAGCAATTGAATCCATGGGTGGTGCCAGGAGTGAAAACTTCTGTAACAACTGCTATGGCTCTACTGAATAATTTATCTTCACTAAATAAAGCACACCTAAAGTATATTTCATGTACCAATAGATCATTTGGCATTGCCGTTGTTTTCTTAGTTTTTTTTTAATAAAAGTTATTCAGTTTTAAAAAACAACCTTTCTTCAATTTGAATTGTAGTTAATGTGATAGAAAAAGATTGAAGAAAAAGATTAATGGCAATTGTAAGTTTTTTCTCTTCCAGTCTTTGTAATCAACAGTAACTTTCAAACCTCATGACTGTATAAATCACAAGTGCTTTTATCTGATTGCATTTGTTCATTGTAGCTTAGTGCGAGTCATTCAAAAACTCCTTTTTAGTTGACAAATGGTCTTGGATGAAGGAAAGGAAAAGATGGAGGGTCTTTATATCTTAGTCAATACTGTCAAAGGCTAAAGGATATATTCTTGTGTAAGTGCAGCCTAAAATCCCAGGAAAGTCTTTATCTAAATGTAGTTATTTATTTACTTTTACTATTTTCTCACTACATGTAAAACTAACTTTTATATTTTATGATTTAATCACAAAATGAAATAATAATATTTAAATGCTAATAATTGTAAAAATATATTAAAGATTACACTGGTCAACAAACGTTTTCTTGCCAAACAGATTAAAGTAATTTTGAGTTAAGATTGATGCACAGATTCCAAATATAGTATTGGTTTTGCTAGATTGCCTCTAGTTTTTGAAATATTAACTTCAATAATAACTTCATAGACAACTAATGAAATATGAAAATTAAGCAAAATTAAACTAGATATGCCTATGTATACAAAATTAAACTTTTGAAATACTTAATGTCAATATATTCTATATTCAATATATTTACAGGACTAATCACAAAGAAGTCATTGAAAAACTCTGTTTGTATGATTTCCTTTTATACTGATTATCAGGACAATCTAGTTGAAGGCTCCAGCAGTAGTCTGCCATCATGTGTCTATCCCATCTGCCCTGATACCTTTCTTCCATCACTTTTATGTCTTGATGGAACCTCTCCCCTTGTTCCT
>NC_092858.1:137343611-137439444 GCF_032062135.1 Pyxicephalus adspersus
AGAATTTTTTCAATGTAAAAAATGTGCCATGGTTTAAAAAAGTTTGAAAAACACTGCTCTAGACACACTGCTCTAGACTGACACAAAAAAGGATTACTTTGCAGGGAATCTTCTTAGGATACAATAAATATAAACAAAATAACTTGTCAAATGGACATCAATTGTCTCAAGAAAAATGTGATTCTTTATGGGCTGTATTTATAAAACAGGGAATCCAACATTATCTCAAACATTCCCTGGTGAGAATCAAATACTGCCAATGAAACACATAGACCTGGATGATGTTTGAGGGAATGTCCGATTCCTTGTTTTAAAAAAAGAGCCCCATGTGTTAAAAAATCCTATTTAAAGAACCATGTGTTTGGTTGTTCTTTTTCCAGTACCAAATTGAACACCATGGTAGTAAAATTAATTGAAAAAAGTCTTCCCACCCAATGCCTAAACCCATTTGTATAAATTACATCTAATAACAATCTCACAGTGGCACCACACAGTGCTTTATTAAACCACAAAGAAACCAATACTAATTAACTATGAAGTCTCTTCTTTGAAGATTCAACTATAAAAATTGCAAAGAAGTAGCTCTGGACCATAATTATTCAACTTTCATTATCATAAAAGATAGTCAGCTTGAAAATACCCAGTAATTCAATTTTTTTGTAATTCCAAGCCAGGTAATGATTTTATATGATCCAATTTAGCATCCTATTAAGAATATGAATAATTAATCATCACTAGTTTCTATTTGTGGTGCATTTCTGGGAGACATCATACACTTTAGATAATATTACAGGCTGTGATAATGTTCTAACTTGGAAGAAGTGGTGGAATGGTATATGTTCCTCCACTTGTATTTGTACTGTAATCCTTTTTCCAATATTTATACAATGGAGGGACATGCTTGGAATACATATTGGCTTCGGTTTCTTATTAGTAATATATTTGAAATATATATATAAATAATAATAATATATTATATATATTGTGATATTAGGGGGATCAGTACATCACAGGACATTGTAGTGCTTTATTAATGTCTGTTTATTGAAGGGCAAGCATAACTCCAAAACAGCTTCAATTAGGCATAATAAAACAAAAGCAACTTAGTCCAGTGAAACAAAAAAGCTGATATCAGCAAAAAAAAAAAAAAAAATCCAAATGGTTGGCAAGTAAAGTCCTGACGCCCAACCAGCCACAGGAGAATTGGACCTGGTACTCACAGGGGTAGCACGTGTTTTAGTTTCAAACGTTAATCAACATGGGCTGCTCAGTCCTACTACCTTCAGCTTTACAGCTTGCACCCAGACTGACACGCCCATCGGCGGTATTGGTCCCACAGACCCAGATTTAGAGACCTACTAGGTTTTTCCAGCCCACATGCTGCACACAGCCTCCAACCTGAACCACTTGGTTTTAGGCTATAACTTTTCCCCCTGATACAAAAGCAGGTGCTGATACATCAAATCAGGGTGAAGAGGGCCTTGACTGTTTTCATGGGTCCCACCCAACTATGACTCACCAACTGTTCCTATTAAAGTACTAAGCTAAAAGTGGGCTCCCAAATGTTGACTGAAGTGCATCTATAACATATGCCACATCATATTTACATTATTTTATTTTTCCTTCCTCAGTACAAAGAATCCTTATTACATTTTATGGTTGATGTATCCGTTTTTCTTGGTGCCAACAAAACAAGGGCAGAAATTGATATGAAAGCATTGATTGACCTGGAAACTAAACTTGCTCAGGTAAGTAATCATACAATTACTCTCAAATTAATACATACAAATACTCTCAAACATTTCCTCGAACCTTCCAGGTGCATATGTTTTAATAGCAGTAATCTTTGGGTGTTCTCAGCACAAATGTAAAACACCAACATTCGCTCAGTAGAGAACATGGTCGAAGAATATTTAATGAAAGGAGGAAACAGCATATGAATGTTAGGTGAATGTATCACCCTTAAAAACATCTGTTCAGAGAGAAAACAGCCTCATAAAATTCACATACAAGGGAAAGTACCCCAAGAACTTCATCCCCTTTAGACCTCAATGGGGTTCAACAAATTAAATAGATCCTTGCCTTCATTTATAGATTACATAACTATTCAAGGAAGGAGCAGCAGAATTGGGGAAAAATGCTCTCTGTGTTCTCTTCTTGTTATTAAAAGACTTTATAGCAGATCCTAATGTTCTACTGCTGGCCCATCTTTTCTTAGTCCTTCTGTACAGGGGTAATAGTAGGACTATATCAAGACAAATTCATATAATCTTGTCATATGTATGTATATTTTGTCATTTTTAACCTATCCCATAATTGAAATAAATGGTGTTTTTTAATGCCTGAGTTAAGATTTAATATTGGTTCAGGAATCCCTATTCATAAACTGGTTATAAAAGTCATTAAGAAACATTAGGGGAGATGTTGATTCAGTGTGAAAAGTCATTCTGCCGAGGACATGGAAAAAAACATAACTTAGAAGTCACTCAGGAAAAATGGATTGAATCGTACCACTTCCATCATAAGAATGAAATCATGCATTATGAGGCCATAAGTGCCTTCTTAAGTTCCTCTTATGAATCCAGATCCCAATTAGTCTGGGTTTTCATGCTCCAGGAGAAAGCAAGTTTTATAGATTAATTTAAAATTTGTTAAGATGTAAAAAGTATGCATGTAACAGTTCACTTTGGGATCAGCATAATGACAGTATGATTTAAATATGAGTATTCTAGTTCCTATGGCTACACTTGTTCTTTATAATTAATGGGGTGCAGATTAAATACAGTATATTGCAAGTATATCTTACACTGATTTGGAGCCTGGTTGTACTTAATTATTTATTTTATAGATGAGAACATATTTAATATACCAGCAATCAATATAGTTATATAGTTCAAAAAGTAAAAAGTGGGTCAGCAACACATTTAGTTTTCATTTCTATTTTAATGGCTAAATTCCTCCAAGTATATAGATCAGACTTTCTAAACATTTTAGCATTGGTGAACTTTTAAAATAATTTTTCCTAGGCAATCCCCTGTCAATAATTACTATATCCACAACTGGTTGGTGTGGCTGTCAGTGGAAAGAATGGCACATTCATGATTGGTGTCAGTTAAAGTTACCTGAGAGACAGAAATGGGTAAAAGTCTGGAGTTTAGACCGTATTTGCTAATATGAGACACTTAGAAGTGTCTGCACATACAGTACCTGCAGCAGACCTCATCTCCTTGCTGTCATTGGTGAATTATGGGCTATTCTGATATTTAAAGCTCTGACCCTAACTAGTGTGGGTGACCAAGCTCCTTTCTACCTCCTGCTCATCACTGTGATGGACTTCCCCAGTAACCTATAGAAATGTGTATGTACATGTAGTGTCTACCTGCAGCTGCTCAATAAAGAATGAATGAGGGGGCAGTGAGAGGTTCAGTGCTGTTTACTGTTGCCCTCATTCAGATCTGAAAACACCTGTTCTTTAAGAGGCCAGTAGCTGGAAGCCATACAGGAGCATCACTTGCTCCCGCTGCAGGTCTGAACCTGCCCTTGGTGACATGACAATGGACTTAATATGTTGGCGCTATACAAATACAAGATAATACAAAATAATGATATTATTATATTTTTTTTTATTTCCATAGATATTGGGACTTAAAAGGTATTAAAAGGTAGATATTGGGACTTAAATTTGACACTAATTCACACTAAACATGATTCTTTAATTTTTTTCAACTTTACAAAATGTTAAAATTATTGAAAATACATGAATTACAAAATGTCAGAAAGGGGGCTCTGGAGCAGGTCTTGCCTGTGTTCAGCCTTGCCAAGGAAAATAATGCTGCAAAGGTTTGGATTCTTCTGCACCAGTGCTGGTACAAGTCTCCAATTCAATTTCAAGGTGCAAATTTAGGATTGATACCCGCCTCACTGCTTTCTGCTGGCCTCCGGGGCCATCTTGGTGAGGGGATTGTGATTTCATGGGATTGGTATAGGTCTTGTAGAATTTTCCTCCTGATTGTGGTCAAGCGCCATGAAACGCGTCAAGGATACAGCATTGTAATCAATGTATATAACTGAGAATTGCAATGTGTTTGGAGGATACAGCATTGTAATCCATGTATTATTATTTACCATTTTGAAATTAACAAGTTGAAAAAATTAAAGAATCATATTTATTGTTAATTAGTGTCAAATTGATTGCCTTTAAAGTCCCACTATCTTTGTAAGTTAAAAAAAAATTATATTTGGGATGGTTCATATTTTATAAGTATTGTACTGGATATCATTATTTTTTGTTCAAAAAAAAAATAATGCCTTCAACTTAAGGCTTGGGCTGAGGTCAGATGTTAGGGTGTAGCTATGCTAATTTCATAGCTGAGTGATGCATTAACCTGACATATTTAACGGATATTATTATTATGTTTTGATTTTGTTTGGCATGGCTCTTGTTTGACTTTGTTCTTTTATTTTATTATTTTTACAGATAACAGTACCTCATGAAAACAAGACAAGTGAATCCATGTACAATAAAATGAACATATCAGAGTTGAGTTCTATGGTCCCACAGGTCAGTTTTTATATTTTGTTTTTAATTTACATTTTTAATTACAGTCTATTCTGTGTTTGTTTCTTTTACACATTTATTTCATGACAAAATTATGAGAGATGATATTACAAGAATTTTAAAATAATCAAGTAGTGATAGTATGAGTACATATGATAATGTGAGTGCATTAGTACATTGAATCTCAGGGTAAATACTGCGTCCTTAATATTTTATTGTGGTGGAAATGTTATTTCTATTAATCTACCAACCCTGATATTGACTCAATCTGAATGACTTTAAATATCATCCACTGTGACAGATGGACAAAGCCTGTCATTAATGTATGAAGCCTAAAAGAAGGTTTTCAGATACAGATTGATAGATCTTTTACAGATAAAAACTGATAAATGTTTGATATATGGAGTCCAAAAACCCCTGATAAACCACAACCGCAGTCCAAAGTTGAGCATACATGTTGAATACGACCATACTGCGATATTAACATGAAGAATCCCTTCCTAAAGAGGAACTAAACTGAAAAGTGCCTAAAAAAAAAACCTTCAATCACCTTCACCTCACCTTCAATCCTGCAGGGCAGTCCGATCAATCCGGGGGTGTCCTGCATCGGGTCTCGCTTTGTTCCAGCATCCATCCCGGACCTGCCGGGTGCCACCATCTTCTCCTTTTCTTCCTGGTTCTTCATCCTACATCACCTGACCCAGGCGTGAGATCGGGTGATGAAGGATGGAAGAAAAACTTGCCGATCTCACTGCGCATGAGTGAGATCGGAAAATTTTCCTCTTTGCGCGAAAAGGCAAAGCAGCACCCAAGGTCCCTGTCTACCCTTTTATGTAAAGTGAAATTTGTGGGTTTAGGTACGCTTTAAGCAATGACGTACAGCAATCATTGGAGTTCTTATATGTAGACCTAAATTGGCTGTAAGGCCAAGACCTAAATAGGCTTTACTGAATCACTGATATGCAACAACGAATAAACAAGGGGATGTTTTAGAAAAATGTTCACAGTGATTTGGCAAACTAAATGCCATAAAAAGACCATACTAGATTATTTGTGTAAAGAGAAATGATGGCATGCAGAGTGGGGCAACCCACAGAAGTCAATTAGATTTTAGCCTACTATAATCAGATCAGTTATGAGATGATTCATGACTGATTTTTATGGCTTAGTGGACTATAAATATTACCCTTTCTCCATGCACTGCCCTAATGAATACACCCCTATTGTGAAGAAAACACCATCAATTATATATTTAATGATTGCTGCAGAAATCATTGATAGTCTACAGTAATACAAAGTAACCAACCAGAATCAGAGCCAATATCACTAGATGCTTTGGGTTATTGTAGCTTTTACATCTTCATCTCACTTTGCACTGTTCAGTTAACTAAACCTAAATATCTGCAGGGTTTTTCTTACAACACAAATACGGCCTTATAACCTCTCTAAATATTTACTCCAGTACCAGTCCTCCCAATCCCTGATAAGGACTAAAATTTCAAACAACTTTCACCTCCTGCTGATCCTAATAAACTAAACAATGAACATAGAACCCCCCCCCCTCGAATTAAAAGCACATGTTGCACCTTCAATTTATTTCAGTGGATTGCCAGAGCTGTCATTATGACATATTGGGGGTTAATGAAGCCAATAATGTCCTATGCAAGTAAAAGCTTTCCTAAGTACCTCCTGACCACTGATATGTCTGTAGCAGTGATCTAAAGATGCATTTTGTAAGTTTTTAGAGTTCAGAGGACACTGATAAATATTTGATAAAAGGAGTTCAAAAACCACAACCGCAGTCCAAAGTTGAGCATACATGTTGAATATAACAATACTGCCATACTGACATAATAAATCCCCTCTTAAAGAGGAACTAAACTGAAAAGTGTCTAAAAAAAAATACATTTACCTTCAATCGCGCAGGACAGTCTGATCAATCCGGGGTTGTCTTGCATCGGGTCCCGCTTTGTCCCGGTATCCGTCCCGTATAAAAGAGTCCAGAGGAAACTTGTTTTATTTTTTGCCAATGCACATGTTCAAGAAGGGATATCAGGGTTATTAGTAAGGGGACGGGACACTTACAGTCTTAAAGGTATACCACAATTACTGATCACCCAAAAACTGTATAAGATACATAAAATGACTTATAATATTATAATATGGTTAGTTCACTTGTGATTTTTTCAATAGTACAAAGATAATAGATGTTTAATAAATGCTCCTCCAGCTTCATCTGTTCTTGTTAAAGCTGCCGATTACAATGACAAACCAATAATTAGAGGGCAGGGTAGGGGCAAGAGTAGCTTCAGGCTTAAGACGTCAAGGGAATTCTACACCATTCTTTATCTGACCATCTTTACACATACCTTTAGATGCCTACTAAAATTATCTGCCTGCATTTAGAAATTTAAATTTATTAAAATTTAAATTCACTTGTGTGTTTCACCAGTTCTTAGTCCAAATTTACATTTTCAATAATTTCTTGACATTTTTCTTCCTTTACAGTTTGATTGGTTAGGTTACTTGAAGAAAGTCATTGACTTCAAGGTGTATCCACAACTTAAAGATATTGATTCATCAGAAAATGTGATTGTTCGAGTACCAGAGTATTTTAAAGAGTTGTTTAAGATACTAGAATCTGAAGACAAGAGGTATGTTTGCCTTATTTATTAGAACAAAAATCTTCATGAATACGTACACCTACTAGTCATTCAGGCATGCGGATTACATCAGCCTTTCTCAGCTAGGATTCTGTTATATGTTTAATTTACAGCGCTGCATAATATGTTGTCACTATATAAATCCTGTTTATTACTAATAATAATAATAATAATAATATTAATAAAAAAAATAATAAAATGTACAGTAGAGTACCTTCAGAGGATGCTAGGAGTGGCAGAATAGTGGTGGACTGATTTGTTGCTTGATGATGCCTGCATAGTTCCAGCACCAAGTCTTCTACCCATAGACATCAATGTAAAAAGATATCATTTCTATCAACCATCAGTGTACAGGTCCTCTTTTTACTCTAAACATCAATCTAAGCGGGTCACCTCCTGCATTGACCATCAATCCAAATGGGGCACCTCTACCAGGATTATTAAGGAGCTCTACACTGGCAACCAATGTGTTCAGGAGCTTTTTACCTGACCATGAATATTAATTTGCAGTACCATTTTTACTATCCGCCTTGATTTTCTACCCAATATTATTATTGTTTCATTTGTTAGTTAATATTTAGTATGATTTTGTCATTGGAAAGGGGATGATTAAAAAAACAAATCACTCTGGGTGTCAAAAGTGGTAAATACACCACATTTTGGAAATGCCCACATAAGAAGTTGAGGCTAAATGAGTTGAGTTACAACAGTTCAAAGGTGAGGGTTAGAGCAAAACAGATAGAAAGGAGAGGACTGATCATTGTAGTCCATCAGATAGGAAATAAAGTGAGGTCAAGATACATGCTCCAGCTTCTAATGCTACATTCACGTAAAATTTGCAGTGTTGATGGAAATGTAATACACTGGGTTTTGGGTAAATTATATGTTTATGTATGGCTTTTGTGTTTTCTTCTCCTGCCCACATGACTTTTTTCATGGAGAAGCTTGTTGATTTTAATAATAGATCTCGGTACACACAAATAGGATGTCTAAATGATATAAAACTCAGTTTTCTGGTAAGCAGCCTCCCCTGAACAATTCATGATTGGTAGCCTGTGACAGCTCTAAGAGGTGTGGGATATAGGACACTTAGCAGTAGCTGGAGATTAATGGAAATTCACAATCTTGTCAGATGTCAACTCAATGTATTTCACAGCAATGCAAGACATTTCATTTAGGATTAAAGGAATTCCTGTGAAGTGTTGAATTCTTGACTTTATAAGGCATGCTTCTTCAGCTATCCAAGGAATAAAACACAATAAAATATTGCAGTGTATGTTGGGAATTGCATTTCACCTCTCTTTACTGTTTGCCCTTGCCGCATCTATAAACACATTTTCACATTTATGCACAGTGTTCGCTGAGTAATTTCTGTAATAAGTACATTCTATATATGGTGGTGTGTTATTTTATGGTCACAATTTTGTGTAATCGGTATTTAGCAGCTACAGGGAATGCTACAAAACCCTTTCTTGCAAGTATGTAGTTGTTATGATAGATCTGAGTATTAATGGGAAGTGAAAACAAGTATGTGATTGTAATATTGCAGAGTATACTGTATATAAAAGAAAGCAGAAAGCCAAGAAACCTGAATACACTTAAAGTGAAACTAAACCTAAAAGACAAAAAAATGCAAGCAGGCGGCTTTATTGCAGAAAGGGCAGGCGATGTCTTTCAATCTTTCACATTATGAAGATATCAAAAATGTTCATGAATGCAATATAACATAAGAATAGCACCCAACAACAGTTTATTATGTGTAAAAATCACAGAATTTTAGTGTAAAGATGGCACATTTGTATGTTGCCCCTTTTAGGTTTACTGTATTACAGGCACCATAAATTCTCTATACTTATCATCCCTGCACTTCTTACCTTCCCAATTGTCCACCAAGAAATTCTTGCTTATTAGTCAACATCTAGGATTTAGCAAGTTTCTCTCAGCGGATCCAACACTGGTGATTGATCGTTTAGACACAAAATGCTATATTGCAAAGAGGCACCAAATGTCCCACCATACCAGAAATTACTAGGCATTTATCTGAGCTTTGCCAGTGGTTTAAGGGAGTAGGGAAGTGTAAAAGAAGGTAGTTATAAACATTGAGTCAGATTTAATAAATGTTTTAATGACTTGCAGAAGATAGACTCATGGGAAAACCTGGGTGATCTAGCAAACCTGCAATGGATCTGGTTCAGGATTGAAAACATTTGCCAAATAAAAGCAAATGATTTTAAGGAAATCAATTCCAGCTTTGCTGGATCATCCAGGTTCTCCCATGATAGTCTATCTTCTCCAGTCTTGGTGACCTTTAATAAATCAGGCCCAATATAGTAACACTTATAACATATATTGCACTGTCATAGAAATAGAAAATTAAAAAAAAAGAAAAATTATTTGCTTTGCCCAATTTTTCAGGTGGTATTCTCTTACTCATCATTTTTCATTATCTGCTATTTGCAGATTTAAAACAACCAGACTGGTGCATTGGTAAAAGGTCTGAATGATGAATTACCTTATTCTATGGTGGAAAGAGAGAAGTTGGAGAGGGTTTCCTTTTTCTTATTTAAAGTTAAAAATGCCATAAAGAAAAAAAAATTATTTTCAAAAAGAAAAAGAGACAACTTAAACTGAAAACCAAAAAATACAATTTTTTTTCTTGAGTGTGTGAAAAATAGAAGGTCTTTTCTGCCCTGATGGTAATCTTTTTTTTCTACAAGCGTGACAATCAGGGTTAGAGCCACTAACCTCAATAACAGGCTAAATCTTCCAAACATGCTCTGGCATGGCTTAAGTAAATGGGATAAAACATAGGGTGAGGCTAAGGAAGTAGGATAGTAATCTCGCCAAACTAGGAAGCCAAAAATAATAACAGATCAAGATAGAACAAAGAAAAAAAAGAAAGCAATAACAGTAAAGGTAAAAAAAATACTAAACAGGTTGCAGCTCTGTAAGATTGATACGTGACTGCACAAAGATGCCACAGATCTGTGGGAATCGTAACATGCAGATTATGTCCAACACTTCCTATATCTTTCTAACGTCATTTATCATATTGAAAGTCTAATAGAGGCAAGAAAATAAGTGGATTATATACGTGGATTCTAATCAGGTGTCTAAGAAATAGCAGTCAATGAAGTTAATAAAAGCCAATCTAGGACTAGATTCTCAGTCAGTGAAAGTGATTTTAAATAAATTACAGTATGATCGGAAGTGAAAAATTGATAGCTTTTTAGCTTTAGAATTCACCAGCATTAATGGTTATGATTGGTGGGATGGGGATTAAGATAAGAATACTTTTTGTAGCTACACACACAGTAAAAATAATAAAAACCAGACAAATCAGAAATTGTTCATTTGATTTATTAGGTAGATCTTAGGTCAAGGAATAAGGTGTTTGATTTGTGTTATGTTCTCCAGCATTACGTCAGTTTTTTTTCATCTTGACAACTTTTGCCAATATGAAGAACCCAAGGGTCGTTTTCTAGAGCGTCATATAGCAAAACCTAAATTCTTGTTGGATCTATATAAAAAAAACAAACCCTGGGCATTGTAAGAAAAGGCCTGCATGGAAAAGATCCACGACAGTTGTCTCTAATTCCAATCTCCTGTTCTCAACAAGCAGTCATTGGGTGCAGGAGATCCTTCCTCCTAACATGCTAACAAATACAAGCTTTCAATGCAGATTTTCCCATGATATCATGGACATCATGAACATATGGCATACAGAATAGAGAACATCTGCCACTGATTGGTTATAATCCTGCTGATTTTACTTAAACACATAGACTCAGATAAAGTTTTGGTCAGATCTGGTCACAGTGCTCTGTGGGGTATTTGGCTTAAATTATGAAATGTATTTGAAGATGTAGCGTGAACATAATGAAACTGTGACACCAGCACTGTTACTTAATTGTAAATGTGTCTGAACTCAGTTTTCTCCCCCCCCTTAAAGTTTTGACAAATGCCAATATTGCCAATATTGTCCTTCAAGTGCAAGCTATTGTTCTGGAGTGCCAATGCAGCATTGTCAGAGGAATGAAAAAAAATTGGGGCCATGGCTATCAGCACTGTCCCTACTGATTTACAAGCCCGTAAGGGGGAGCATAAGCAGCACATGGGAGGATTTGGCTCACTAAGAGGATGTAAAGAAAGTTTTTGTTTTTAACTTTATGAGGCCCATGCATGACATAACATAATACACTGAATCTGTGGCTCTTTAGATACACAGGTATTTAGATGTTTTTTTTTAACCTAAATAGGGTTTTATGTTTTTAAAACATTTTTAGATTTAAGGTTATTAATTTATTACTGTACTCTATGGTTTAATATGATTAAGCCTCTCATACATTTTTCTTGTCCTCACTTGTAGCTCGTGTGCAGGTCATGGTTACACAATCCAGCCCTGCATGTTAAAATAATACGCTGATACATAAAATCTATTGAGAGTAATAACCAGAAAACAGCCAATGTTCAGTTCACATTGATTTTTGTTTTTCTTATTTTTCCAGGACTGTTGCCAACTACCTAATATGGAGATTTGTGTATTCAAGAATTTCAAACCTCAGTAGAAGGTTTCAGTATAGACAGCTAGAGTATGCACGGGTAAGAAAAAAATACCAAGATCCATATTTAACCTGTCTTTTATAGGTACAAACAAAAGTAAAAACATTATACAAACACAAATATGAAAATTATTTGTGGAAATTTGAGGTGAATACCTCCATTGCATTATGAGTTTGTATATATTGATGACCTTTTTTATTATTGTTTACTTGCGTATAAAATTTTTTTCTTTTTTTTGCTTTTTAAACCTATTCTTCATCACACATAGAGAGTATGCAGTACATCTCTGTAACACATTTACATTTTTTTAATCTTTTAAAGACCCTGCAAAAATAGAAAAAATTCATGCTAACTTGCCAGATAGGCAATCATCTCCATAGTCTACTTTCATATACTGTACAATTCTCAAACAAACCTTCACTGCTGTAGGGCCATACTTTCCAGTTTGGTCCTGTCCAATGGGACAATGTGTCCATGTATTGCGGTTATACACTGAATATTTTTTTTTTAAATTTTGACCAGAAATACACTTTATACTATGATAAATAATGTTTCTCAACAATGTACAATTATTAGCCCACCTTCTAAATTTTTGTGACAGTGCAATGTGTCATAAAGCTACAGTAACTGTCTTTAATCATTTAGGAATATTAAGTGTCTAATTTCTTCATAATGCAGGTTCTCCTGGGGACAAATTCTTTGGCAGCTCGGTGGGACAGATGTGTAAATTATATTGAAAATGCACTTCCGTATGCTGTTGGGAAGATGTTTGTAGATGCATTCTTTCAAGAAGACAAGAAATTGATGGTACAGTCCAAACATAATAATTATTATAATTAACATTCTAATAACTCTATATTTATTAAAAGTGTGGGAATTCTTCAGGAGGGGTACCCCAAAGTATATACGAAAATAAATTGCCTAGCCTGAATATATTTGTTGTATAATAGAGGAAGGAGAGAAGAAAGGCAGGCTTTTATAGGCAAACTTTGTAAAAGAAACAGTAAACATTTTATTGGTTTAACATCATCCCCTGAAACTAACAGAAATCTACTATGCTGTCACTTTAACTGAACATATAGATTCTGTGCTGTATACACAAGTTAGAAAACGTGTGTTTTACATTTTCTTACACTGGGTATTTAATCATCCAAACAAAACAAAAAATGATGGACTCGACTTCCTACGCGTTTCACCTACTGGCTTCCTCGATGTTGACACTGCTTGAACAGATCCCTCATCAAATTTGTTTGAAATTTATTGGAGAATCCATGTGTACTAAGCATATAATGTAATTTTTTGCGATGTAATATGCGGGCGATTCCCATATTGCTGTTTAGTCAAAGCCTTGGAGTTTATTGGTAATAAGCTCTGTAGGTGTTTTTAGGGAGCCCTTGCTGTTCTGCGATAAAGCAAATTATATCGTTTAGTGGCTAACCAAGGGAACATTTAGGTTATTTAAAAAGAAAGCTTTCTAGCGTTGGTATCTAGTGGGAAAGCACGGAGTGCCGGCAGCCAGTCATAGCTTATTCTTAACATATTAAGAATAAGCTAATAATTCTTAAAAGTATTGATGTGTACACAAATGAACATCTCACATCAGGGTGATGAAACACAAACTAGAGAAAATATCAAACTTTATCTATGAATTGAGTAGTTAAAAGATGAACATATACAAGTTTGGGACTGAAAAGAGCTCTGTGTGCCATATTGATTTCTGGCAAATATGCCAAGTCTAAACAGATACATTAATAGGTGCAAATTGACAACTAATTATATGTTCAGCACCCGATAGGAACAGCTACATTTCTGCAAGTTATCTCCTCCTAAAGCTCTCCAAGACTGGAGAGAATACACTTTCATCAGTGAAGCTGGGTGATCCAGCAAACCTGGAATGGATTTCTTCAATGTCATTTTGCTATTTGTTAGAAAATGCTTTAAATCCTGGACCAGATCCATTCCAGGTTTGTTTGATCACCCAGCTTCACTGGTGAAAGTGTATTCTCTCCAGTCTTGGAGAGCTTTATTAAATGAGGGCCACAGGCTCAGTCTTTAGATAATGTCTTGAGGTTTTATTTTAAACAATCCTAAACAAAAGGAGAGGGGAACAGGGGTACTGTATATCAAAACTGCCTACTTTATTGCTATTAGAAGTGTTTTACATAAAAATTACCTTTTATGTTCAGCATTCTTAAAAAAAGATCTTCAAGAAGTTCTTGTTTTTTTGCCTGAGAATGTTCTGCTAGGACAGTGCAAATGAGGACAAAGTGCTAAGGTTTAAAAATACTAAATTGGCAGATTATGCTCATTAAAAGACAAAAAAAAACTAAATATCCTCTAACAATAATAGAAAATGTGCACTTGAGTTAAGGATTTATGTTTACATACCTCATGTTTACAATGTGGACTTAGGTTATAAATGTTCCCAACCAGGATTATGTTAACCCTAAGGTTCCTCCAGAGGTCCCTAGGGGTTCCTTGAACAATAAGTAATTTGTGCCTCTATGGTCAGTGTAACTGCCCCCAAAGGAATTTTTGGCCATTTATAAGGGCGTGATTTTTCCCACTGGCCAGCAACCTAAAGGGCATTCTTCCCATTAACCTCTATGTTTTTATACTGTAAACTGTGGATATAGAAACTATAGGATAGGTTCCACAAGACCAGAAAATTATTTTAGGGTTTCCCAATGTAAAAAGGTTAGGAAAGACTGCTCTGTAGCATTGAGCAAGAATGTAACACTTGCTTTATGCAATGCACTCAATCTCACTTTCTAGGTTGTATCATAATATACAGTGTATTGTAATTAATGAATTATCAATGTACAATTTATTACCAGTTTTTACACCAATTTGGCTATATAATCCAAATGATGTTCTTCTCCAAACATTTAACTTTAGCATCTTTTCATGGTCCTTCTGAGATTTGCAAAAAAAAAAAAATCAGTTTTTATTAGAAAGAGCTGTATTACTTTTTTTTTTAATGCCAGTTGCACGCAAATGTCAGTTCTTCGTAAGCTATATATTTAAGTAGAGCCAGAAGGCTTCAATACTCTAACACTCACATAAAATTTCTTGATTTTATCCAATGCATTGGATGGCTTAAATAAACATATGTTTTACTGTAGTGAAAAGATTTCTAAATGTGTTGCAAGACATGCTGAACATTTTTTGATAGGTTGTAAATGTGGCTGTACAGAATCTACCTTTGCTAGAAACCAAATAAATTGTTGTCAGTTACCAAAGCATGTGTCATTTGTCACAAAGATATTCAGGCATGCTTAAAAATCATGAGTTACAAGTGATTGTTTGCTTTGTCCTTTTTAAAGGGAAAAATGTTGCAGTGTAAGTATGCCCACATGAAGGTTTATATCCTTTATTGTCATAAAAATCATTCCCATGTCTGCTGCCCTTTCTTGATTCCTAACTATGGAATATTATTAGTGTGGTTTTGCAAAAAGAACACCAAGAACATCTCTATCAGATATATAATTAGATCCTGGAAAGAACATAATAGGTTGTTTATCATCAGATGCAGGAATGAACAAATTGGTTTGCTCATCATTATTCTTAATCCTTTTAAAATATTACCGGTATGTGCATACTTGTAATCCGTCTTTCATAAATTTACTTCACTAAAAGCTGAAGGATGAAGCTGTTACAGTCATGGCTCCAGGTACAGAGGCACATTACTTTGATAGTGGTAACCAAATACTGGTGACCTTGCTTGGACATCTAAGTATACTCTAAAGACTTGTCTTGCTTCTTGGAAATGAATCTGACAAGTCCTTGTTGACTTTTGGTGGTAGGAGATCAAGGGCTTTTATTCCTGTTCTTGCATCAATATTTAGTATGTCACTGACCTGGAACAAACAAATGCATGTCACACATCCTGATATATGCATGCTTGATCTAGGTCACTGGCTTACTAAGTTCAGCTTTCGAGCATAAACATTAAAAGACACTCAGCAATGGCAACTACCACATTTTCTAATAGGTTCCTTTAAAAGGATTGATTAGAAAAATATGTTCTTAGAGTGTATTTTGATTTGCTAAAAATAGCTATACAATGTAAGTATTGAAAGCATTTTGAGCATTAGTACATATATTTGTGACATTTTCCTCTTGTTCTCTAGATGGAGGAAGTAATTGAAGGTATCCGTTGGGCATTCATTGACATGTTGGAGAATGAGAATGACTGGATGGATAAGGAAACAAAGGAAAAAGCCAAAGAAAAGGTACCACCATTATCATTTTATTATTATTTAAATTTACTAAAATATAAATTGATACAAATATAAACAGAGTAACTTATTTTAACAGGAAATATTCAGGAAAATACTTTGACTTAGGTTTAAACCTAGGACACAAAATGTGTCCATCACTGTGTCCAACATTTAAAACGGTAATCAATAGAAATGTCAATACAATATCATTGATAAATACATTCAAGTTATGAGGATGGTGCTGTCTCCTCATGTAAAGTGTGTAACAAACTATTATTATCAAACTGCAACCCAACACCATCTACTAGTGGTGCCTGAGTATAAACTAATATTTTTCTAATGGCAAGTATACTCAAGCATATACAGAATATTTCTCTTCAAAGACTTAAACTGTTAAATACAGTTATCATGGAACTCTGATCAATGTTAGCTGAAACCTCATCATCTAGTACTCAGTAGGTCAGTTAAAACCTTGATTATTGTGTCTAAAGGGGAAGCACTGTCTCAGAACAAGGTGCAGAGAAACGTTTGCTATATTATTTATGTACAGTACAATGGGTTTTGGTTAAGTGTGACAAAAGCTTCTTCTTGGGTCTTTCTATATCTGATATTTATTCTCAAGTTGACCAAAAGTGATATTTTTGAAAAGTGGGCTTAGTCATGGACTGGCTTCTTTTATTTCTTGGTGGCCCATTGATAAGAGCTACTCGCCATTTTCCCTCTGCCCACTTTTGAGTTAACATTTACCCTGTAGCCCTACGTGGAGATACAGTACTTCACCTTTCAGGCATCAACTAGAGCAGCGGTCACCAACTGGTGGTTCGGACCGCAAGAAAATTGTGGTAGTCCGGAGAAAAATTTCCTGGCCGGTGCATCCTTCTGCTGGCCCCGCTGATCATGTCCCCCATAGTCACAGCCCTGCGCTACTGTCCCCCCAGGATGTTTAGCAAGCAGGTCTGAGCTTGTAGTAGCTTGTAGTGGGAGACTGGGCAGGTTCTGGCATCATCACGTCTCCCTGGGGGAAGTTTCTTCCCTTTTGAGTGACACACGGCTCCCCACACATGCGTGGATTTAAAATGATGAATTTAGTGGTCCATGAGGTCTGAAACGTTGTCGACCACTGATTTAGAGGGACCACACACATTTACTGATATACTGATATGGCTACCTTTTCTATGCTCAGACTTGCAATCACAGTCTCTGGTAAGACAAGGTCTTGTAGAACAAATTTCTCTTGCAGTTGTTGCTTGAAGATTTGGAAATGTGAGTTACAATAAACCATCTTCAGGAACAAACCTTTCACTTCGCCCTGACTTCAGGTGTTACACATTTTAGAAACCATAGAAATATCTCTCTGTTGTGTAAGGTATAGCCGATTGTGCTTGGCCCCAAAAACCAAATAATTCTAGTTATAACCTGCTTAGCATACAGATACATCTTTAAACTCAGCTCCTACTTTTACCAGTGAATCACACAAATTGAAACATTGACTCCATTTTTTCAGATTTGTGATGTAGTAAAATGTAAGAATGTGCTTTTTAATTCTCTTTATAGTTGTATTGTTGTAGAGTGTTATGTATAATACAGTATTGTATAAGAGAGCTATGAAAAAAATAGGTATTTTTACTCTATATAACCTATATTATTAAAGTGATCCTGATAATTGTTGCATTTAGGGTATGATTATATAAGGCACATGATGATATTTTTAGAAGTTTTGAGCAGAGAGCTGAAATATTTAGTCAAGGACACATACAAGGTTTGGAGTGTAGTGTGTTTATTTTATAAGATTTCAAGGGCAGTTTGAGCAAGGATAACAGTAATTCAAGGGTATTACTCTGGCACAAGTAGTTCTCCGCTATATATAGATGCTTGTTGAAGTGGCAAAAATATTTTTTATTCAGTTTGCATGTGTGTTTATCAGTTAATTTAAACTGAACTATCTAATACACAAACAAAACACATCTATTTATATTTGTATTCAGAGACACAGCAGATAGATGCAGTTCATGTATTCTTAGGCATATACACTGTAATACTTCCTGATAAGTTGGTGCTTTGGAAAGCCACATTTTAGTTACAGTATATGTCAAATCTTATGTGCTGAGTCTGCCCCGGCCTTCTTGTGTCTGGATATGTCTGGATTACACTTGTTCTTGTTTATTTAGTCATTGTATAAAATAAACAATTGCACTAAGAAGGATAAACCCATCATAATGTACACAGCCCTTGTGCAGACCAAATCACTGGAGATATTGAGAATTGTCAATTAGTTTACCAGAAAATGTATGCTTAATATACTGTCTAAGCTCTAATACCATCCAGTATGTAGCTTACATATGGTAGGACTGCAGAGCAAAGGAACAGAGGGTGTAGGAAGCGAGTAACAGTAAGTGGACCAATTTTGTTTTACAAGAGGGCCGGTCACTTTGGCCTGAATGGTCAGACAGAATTTCTCAAAACAGTGGTTTTACTTATAGTGGTTTGCACCATGAACCTCTGTACTGCGCAGCTTCAATCTAATCAAAGAGAAATAACATTGTGCTTGGCCCCAAAAACCAAATAATTCTAGTTATAACCTGCTTAGCATACAGATACATCTTTAAACTCAGCTCCTACTTTTACCAGTGAATCACACAAATTGAAACATTGACTCCATTTTTTCAGATTTGTGATGCAGTAAAATGTAAGAATGTGCTTTTTAATTCTCTTTATAGTTGTATTGTTGTAGAGTGTTATGTATAATACAGTATTGTATAAGAGAGCTATGAAAAAAATAGGTATTTTTACTCTATATAACCTATATTATTAAAGTGATCCTGATAATTGTTGCATTTAGGGTATGATTATATAAGGCACATGATGATATTTTTAGAAGTTTTGAGCAGAGAGCTGAAATATTTAGTCAAGGACACATACAAGGTTTGGAGTGTAGTGTGTTTATTTTATAAGATTTCAAGGGCAGTTTGAGCAAGGATAACAGTAATTCAAGGGTATTATTCTGGCACAAGTAGTTCTCCGCTATATATAGATGCTTGTTGAAGTGGCAAAAATATTTTTTATTCAGTTTGCATGTGTGTTTATCAGTTAATTTAAACTGAACTATCTAATACACAAACAAAACACATCTATTTATATTTGTATTCAGAGACACAGCAGATAGATGCAGTTCATGTATTCTTAGGCATATACACTGTAATACTTCCTGATAAGTTGGTGCTTTGGAAAGCCACATTTTAGTTACAGTATATGTCAAATCTTATGTGCTGAGTCTGCCCCGGCCTTCTTGTGTCTGGATATGTCTGGATTACACTTGTTCTTGTTTATTTAGTCATTGTATAAAATAAACAATTGCACTAAGAAGGATAAACCCATCATAATGTACACAGCCCTTGTGCAGACCAAATCACTGGAGATATTGAGAATTGTCAATTAGTTTACCAGAAAATGTATGCTTAATATACTGTCTAAGCTCTAATACCATCCAGTATGTAGCTTACATATGGTAGGACTGCAGAGCAAAGGAACAGAGGGTGTAGGAAGCGAGTAACAGTAAGTGGACCAATTTTGTTTTACAAGAGGGCCGGTCACTTTGGCCTGAATGGTCAGACAGAATTTCTCAAAACAGTGGTTTTACTTATAGTGGTTTGCACCATGAACCTCTGTACTGCGCAGCTTCAATCTAATCAAAGAGAAATAACAGTTTACCTGGGAATCTTACATATAAATATACACATAAACAGCCCAGGCAGCAGAATGTGGATGATCACTGATGTACTATGACCTAAATGTTTGTGGATACTTGATTATCCCACTTACCTATGTAGCCAAACCCATGTGGGCACCCTTCCAATCAGAGGAGTACAGGATTTTTTTCAGTGGAGGGTACTGTTGATGCTACAGCATACAGAATTACTAATAAATTGTAGACAATTGCTTGCTTACAATCAAGTGGAAACAATTGTAGAAGCCCCTTTTCTATACCAGCTTGAGTGTGCCCTGTTCACAAAACCAACTTCATTAAGACATTGATCAATTGGTATAGAGGAACTTATGTGGCCTGCAAAAAACCCTGTCCTCCTGACCTCAACCCTCAATTCTTTTCCACAACATTTGATATACCCTAAATGTTAAAAGCCAAGACTTATTAGCCTACATCTTCCAATATATATTTGTAGTTTTACGTTGAAAGTACAGTGCTCTGCCATGTCACCTCTGTATAATGTAATGCAACATGAAAGCGAGCAACCAGCAGGCTATAATTCCTCTAGCTCTTTTAAAGTTAGATGACTGCGGATGTATATACAACTAATGTAATTACCTAAATGTGGTTTGATATCTGCCTTCCATAATCTCTTCTACAATACCGCTCAGGCATTGCTTGTTCATTAACCAATCACATTCTGGAGATGGGTAGGTGACAGGGCTGTATTGATTAAATGTAGTAAAGAAAAGTCATATGGACAACCTGGCTCTGCTTTCTTTCCAAGTGTGTAATTAGCTTTTTACCCGGACTTCACCTTTAACAAGACCCTTCTTGCTGTTGTAACCAGGGTTAGGTTAATGCATACTTTTTTAAATTTAATAAAGGATATTTATAGTATGCAGTCATTCAAAGAATGATGCATGTGTAAATGCTATTTTTACCAAGCTGTTAGTCATGCATTATATGTGTGACAAGTAGTCAGGTATTACCCAGCGTTATTTTCTCAGATATGTAAACTCATTCCTATAAAATGCACTGGGTGGAGCTCCTGATACTTCTAAATGTTGTGCAGAAGGTAAACACTGGCAAAGGACACTAATAAGCTATTTAGTATTCACAGTATTGTCCAGCCTTCATTTGTTTTTCTATTTTGCAAATATTACTTCATTAAGCATTTTTAGATTGTCTTGGAATGATCTGGGTTTTTTGAATAGTCTTTTTGCACGGTGTTTGGGCATTCTATATTTCTATCCTGTCTTTCTATTTAGGCAAATTTAAAGCATAATTTACAACATATTTTATTCACAACCCTGTATAACATATTATAATTAAAATTTCTTCATACTTCGCAATATATTAAACAGTTCTTCATGTGGAATAACTACTCTTGCAGAGCCCCTACCCCTATACATAGTATGGTTTTGGGGAACATATATACTTTATGCCTATTGTGTCTTATATGGGACTCAAAGGCCACTGTGCTGTGTATACAATAAAACTCCCAATCAGTAAGCTGTACATGTAACACAAACATCAGCATGTCCAGCATCTTGTATGCCAATGGTTATTTTTTTTAACTCAAAATATTTAAAGAGCAGTTTAAAGTAGCTGTTGAAAATATTCAACACATATTTAGTCTTTAGTACATTCCATTGTAACCTGGGTTAACTTTTAAGCAAGCTGTCACTACTCAAAATGTTTCATAAAACTGTATATAATCACTTTTTCTGCTGCCTTCTGCTCCAAACCTTTCTAAAAGAACTACTGCTATTGTTGTGGGCATGTTGATCCCCTGGGTTCTACCTATTACCTCTGACCTCTACCAATTACAGGATAAAGCAATGACCTGGAGCTCAAGTAGGAGCTGGTGGTTCCTAGTAGATCGGCACTCCTGATGGGTTTATTGTGGGTAGAATCAGAGTGGTTCTTGGTGGCATTGGTAGCAGAAAGGGTAAGTATTATTGGTTTCTGTAAAGCATTTTGTATGGAAACTTTGTCACTTTCATTCACTGCTAACAGAATCCAGACAGCTGCTCACAGGATTACTGGAATTGTATTTTATATAGCCAGTGCTATGTAACTTCCCCTATTCCTGCTGTCAATCTGATGACTGTGGAAAACTTTTTGACATTGGTATTTATATTCATATTTTTTGGCTTTCGGGATTTTAAGGACAGCAAGGAGCCTGCAGTGGGTTGTTTGTGAATTCTTCTGCTGAATATAAATCAGAGGTTCTCAGATTATCAAAGAAAGGAGTAGATTGTTGCTCTACAGAAACATGATTATATCAAAGTACTGAGCACGTAGACTATATTCACTGTATGTTGTTTAAGGAGTGTACCTATAGTTAATGTACTTTATGTAATAAAAGTGCAACATGAGTGTTTAGAATAAACATATTTCCATATCAGCAGGGGACAGGAGCTTCTATTTAAATATATTTATCCAAAGTATAGTATTGAATGTGTGGCTTTTACCAAAGTGGATTTGCACCCCAAGGGATTGCTGTTGCAGCACTTTTCCAAGCTGATGGATTGGAGCTGTCTTTGTATAAGG
Organism: Pyxicephalus adspersus; assembly: GCF_032062135.1. Lineage (NCBI taxonomy): Eukaryota > Metazoa > Chordata > Amphibia > Anura > Pyxicephalidae > Pyxicephalus > Pyxicephalus adspersus. The sequence continues at coordinate 137,365,881 of NC_092858.1, forward strand.
TTTGCTGTTAATGCATTTTATTAAAAAAAAACTGGCTGACAAAATGCAAATAGAATAATAATGTTTAAATCGAGTTAAAAACAATGAGTTGAGGAATCAATAGATCAATACGCTTCAAGTATTTGAGAAAATATTTCATTAGGAAGAGTAGAGAATAACTTGGTAACAAACAATTAGCATCGGCCCATGACGAATCATGGCTAACAAACATAATTAGTAGATGAGTTTGAATCTAAATGTAAGATGGGCAATTCATGTGAAATTTTTGGGTTCTGCAAAAACAGTTTTCAAATAATGGTCTCTTACAATGCTTATGCCCTGTTGGAAGACTCAGACAAGAGGGTTAAGGGTATAGTTTAGAAACTCTTCAATAACTATTGAATATATGTACTCCACAAAAGTTTACTATATATATCATTTTATTCTCTAAAAGAAAAAAATGCAAAGGTAAAGGTAAGAAAACCCGTATATTGAAGGAAAAAACAGTGAATTGGTGCAGCAGAGTTATTAGGCAAGTAGTATAGAAAGTGTCTTTATAGGAAAAAAAGCTAGAGTTACCAATGTAAATGTAAACATTAAAATTTCTGCATAAAAACTGAGATTGGTGATACAACAATAATATATATTATGGCTTAATATTTTTTAATAGGGTGATAACCTTTACATTACACTAAGGGATTAAGCATTGACAGTTGTTCTTTAATAGGCTTAAAGGGTAAAAAGACTATTGTAGTGCAATAATGACCTCTCATCAAACCCAAACTAAAACCCTTACAGACTTAGCTTACTCTAATATGTTTATTTATATCTATATTGGCTGTTTAAAGCTTTTACTTTGTTTAAATTGGCATTGCTTACTTTTAAAAGCTGCATCCAAGAGGAGGCTCCAAGTTCAGATTCATGGTTTCTAGAGCATGAATGCAGTAGAGTGATTTCTTTATACATTATTGTGGATTTTCTAGGATCACCAGTAATTGTGGCTCTTTCCAGCTCTGGTTAACCACCTTTTGAACATTATTGACAATTCAAGAATAGTGAAAGCCATTTTAGATCATTAATGTTCATCCAATTCAACGGTCTTTAATGATCTGCTATGTAATGGATATAACAAGTTAGAAAATGGTGTTTTAATTTATGTCTAATGACAGTGACCAGAAAAAGCTAGATAATGAAGCTATATCTGTAAGTTAGATTCATTTCAGTATCTTGTACCAGCTTGTTATGCCATATGTATCACTTGACTGGGAAATAAATGGATAAAACATTGTGCAAACTGGTATTCAAGGTGCTACAAGGATTAGTATGTTACAGATAGTCAGAGACAGAGCTATGTTACATAAAATGTGATTTTACATATTGGCTAAGTAGTTTTCCAATCCTTCACATCTAGGATGGTTTATGAAATTCATAAATTTACGCATAGAGAAATATGTTTTAGCAGATTCCTAAGTATTACATTACAATGTGAGCTCTCTACTGGTATGTACAATAAAACTAACTATGAAACAGTGCCAATAAATTTAAATATTATCATGTTTATGACCCATTTTGTGATGTGACATTAAGCTATCACCAGCACACTATACTATCTGTGGGAGACAGCACCATCAATATACCTATTCACCTATAATGTGCCAGGACAGAGGGGACTGTGTTAGAAAATCAACTTTTCCTATGAATGTCAAATTTGCCTGTAAGTTTAAAGGCATATAGTAAGTGAATAAAACATAAATATTCAAAATAAACATTTCAAGGCTTACTTCCCTTGCACTCTGCCTGCTCCTCCTGATAGAGTGTTTCTTGTTGACACATTGGGATTAGAACAAATGACTGCAGGAAGTGCAAGAGGCTGAAATCAGATCAATTGCCCGGTGGCTGTTTTAAAGTTAACTTCAGTGTTTGTCTTCTGTTTGAGTGCGGTTGTGGTGCAGATCCACCTCTAGAGGAAAACACATGGTCAGAAGCAACATGAAGGAACCCCACGGCAACTACTACACAAACACAAATGCATGCAAACACTTGCAAAAAGTGGTACAATTCTGCAGTTTTCTGCAAGACCTAAGGAGGCCATAGGCTTTGCAAGTGGCTCTGGTTCAAAAAGAGTCCAAAAAAGTGCAGTAATGTTGCTGTCTACTACTATATGTTAAATAGGAGATAAGGATTTTTTAAAGTGGTTCTGAGCATTAAAACTGCTTAAAACTACTTGCAAATATGTATTGTCTGACCTTAACTGGCTTGTAGCAAGCTGGCTTTATAGGTCTCAGATCAGCTTTAGAACAAATGGACTGCATTATGCATATATGAATAGCAGTGTGTTTTTACACTAAAAATATTAAAGTGTTTTACCTAAATGCTTGTAGTTTTTCCTAGAATATAATGAGACATAAACTGTGTGCCTATTTTATATTCAAATTATGCTTAGCAGGATTCTTCAGTGGGCTGTGATTTTGTCCTAATCATCGTACAAATCTTTTACAATTGCATCCACTAATTAACACATCTGTATGCAAAGGGTTTGCTCAGTCAACAAAGATATTCTGATGGATGTGCTGAAGAGTATCTATCCAGTAACTTCACCTTCTTCTGGCTGAAACAATAAATTCAACAATAGGAAAACAATACTAATGACATTCACATCAACAACACTGACTGAGAAAGATATTGAGATATAAATGTATATATATATTTATATATTAGCCCAGTAAAGATGGAAGTATGGGATTGTATACTCTATCTTTCTTCAACTAATTGGTATTTAAATGTGGTAATTTTATTGCCACCCCGTATTAAGTTAGGTATTTGGATAAGTAGAAAAAGAGACAGGGATTAGATTGCAGATAAAGTATTATGTATGTATATATATATATATATATATATATATTATTTCAATACATAAAACACTTTATCTGCCATCTAATCCCTGTCTCTTTGTCTACATATCCAATAGTCCAGTAAAGAGTTTCTAGGTACTTCTAGGAACACGGCTTCCAATTTCTAGGGCTATCTCCTGGCACATAAACTATTTACAAAAAGAGTGGAAAGCAGTGATGCACTAACATTCTGCCCAGCAGTCCAGCAGACTGAGTAATACAAACTAAAAGTTATATGAAGAAAAACTAATTAACTACGATTGCAGGGATTCTGCAAATAGGGGAACAGGTGCAGGAAAAAATTTGCATTATTTTACTAAGAAATGTTACTGTTTACTATTAAAACTGTGAACAATGTGAACTGTAAATGCCCCATTTATTCATGAAATTTTATTGTGCCTTTTGTAATGCTATTGAAGTACAGGTTTATGATTGGTATTGATATGCTGTTGCTGAGATGTCCTGATTTAATATGAATTTGATAATAAACATAATAATTCTAGCTCAGGATACACATAGGGCATGCATTATCAAAGCATTCCAAGACTGGAGAAAATAGACTATCATGGTAGAACCTGGGTAATCCAGCAAGCCTGAAATTAATCTGGTCCAGCATTGAGATCATGTGCCAATTAAAAGCAAATGATCTTAGGAAATTTGATTCAGGTTTGTTGCATCATTCAGGTTCTCCAATGATAGTCTATCTTCTCACGCCTTGGAGAGCTTTATTAGATCATAATTAAAGCAGTTGTTTTCTTATGACCTGAAAATAGTTAAAGGGTTCCCCTGTGTTAGAAGATAGAGAGCATCTACATCTCTTTGTATCAACCATGATTATAAAAATACATAAACACAAAACAATACAAAACATAGAAATGTGAAAATAACAAATAGACTTTATTTAAAACCTTACACAATATTATCACAGTATGTGCCTAAATCTGTAATTCAGAAAACATTGTTTCTTGGTACACTATTTGGTAAGTGCAGTTTACTATGTTGTACAGTGTTTAGCACCAGCTGTTCTAAACAAAATTACTGGATGGCATTAAAGCTAAATTAGAGTGATAACAATGAAAAACTGGAATGAAATGTTTGTTTTAAATACATTTCTGAATTCCAAGCCTCATTAAGATTAGTTAAGCAGATTAACGGATGCTGTGATTTTTATTCTCATCGAAGCATTACACTGTTCCGCAGTCATTTTATTTCCAGTAATGACATGGAATAACCAGCAACCCATAACCTATTCTCTGCCTGGAGTGTTGGCTATGAATAGCATGCCAATATCGCCTGAGGCTGCTCAGTGTTAGAGCCAACGATAAAATGAACTAGATGAAGGTTATCTGTTTTATCATTGTTAATGATTAGCATGCAGATCCATAGGAGTTGAGGCTTTCATTTACATAAAGTCTTTATTGTGCACAGTAAGCCTCAAGATAGATGATTCCAAAAGATTTTTTCTTTACTCTAAGTATATCTAGATCTAGAAGGGTAAAATAAAATAATCCCTCCTGACACCTGTTTTCCAAATATATCCTCATATACTTTATCATGTATCTAATTCCAAAAACAAAAATATAATATATTGTTGTTTACCAATCCTTGGACGTGATGGCTCCATTTGTTTTATTTTATCAGACTTTCTTCCCTTTATTTTGCTTCCCTCACTGGTGCCATTGCCATTTGTGGGAGATGGTAATCCAGTGAAGCAGATGTTCACACCACCCAGGCTTCTCTTGCTGGTATCATTGCTGCAGTCTCCTCTTTTTGATCAGCTCCCTCTCCTGGCAGAATGATCTCGTAGGGGTGCATAGGAGATGCGAGCGCCCCATTCCCCGCAAGACAATGAGCAGAGAGAGTAGATGAGGAGAGGGCCAGATGTGGCCCGTGGGCCGAAGGTTGGGCACCCTTGTCCTAAAACAATTAAGACACCTTAGAGGTTCTCACTTCATTAGGTATCATAGTGGGTGTAATGTTGCATGCCAAGACACCATTTTTCTACTAAATATAGTTCTACTGTAAGCAATAATGATATGATTTTTTTACTTTGAGATGGTAATTGGGGAATAAAATGTCGGATAATTTAGAAATCTAAAATATTCTACAGATTTGCATATTCATGTATAACAAATGGCTTTTCATTTCAGATCAAATTGAAATAGAAGTAATGCAGTGATATAACTGTGTTTTTATGTGCACATATTATGTAAACCAATTGTAGTTACTTTTACTATTCTGTTTCATTTCTGTTACGCTTCTTTATGAATGCGTTTCATATCCGAAACAAACTACAATAAATCAATGTGCAGAAATGATTTATTCCAAATAATAAAAATGCACAAAAAAGGAGCATACTTTCAAAGAACAGCAAGCTGAATTAATCTTCATAATTAAATGGATAGCAGAATTGCCATTAAAATTTAATTCAGTGCTAGTTTTTAGTCAAGTTTAATTGTAATAAAATTATGAGTCTGGACTGAAATGTCAATGTAAATAACACAGACTATCTCTAACAATAAAGGAACCTTGCTTATTAATCTCTTTTGTTTATTCACTGCAGATAAGAAAATAAATGTTTTATTCAATTAGGATGTAATTCTTGCATTTGTTGTATGGTTCTTCAGTTAGCACAGGGCACAGGGGTGTTTGCAGAAAAGAATAATGTAAGATAAAACAAGTTTATAAAACCACCGTTTTGCATTTGTTGAACCTTTATGAGTAATCATATGTACTGTAATGATAATTAGCTTTTCCCCTTTTAAATACAGTGGTACCTTCGTATAAATCCTTTATCTGTTCTAGATCGTTGGACTGATAACAAACAGGACTTTTACCAAAGAAATATTTCCCATAAGAAATAAAAAGAAAAAGATTAATCCGTTCGCAAGAAATAAAATTCTATTGTTATTGGCATATTATACATTCATGGGGATGTATAAAATAATTTAAACACTGCTTAACTACCTGGGCGTTTCACTGATGTCTAGATTCCTGTACCAAAAGCGGTACACTGTTTTTCATGAAATTTTTTTTAAAATTGTAGACCTGTAACTTACAGAAATATGTCCGAAAAAGGAACTAATAGATATCCTGAATATAATAAAGTTTGAAACACACAATCATGTAAAAAAAAATTTAACTTTAATAATAAAATTAAATAAAAAACACAAAAATCAGCTTAAACAAGAATGCATGAATAAATAAAAAATACTGAAAATGCAATAATTCGGTATACTGTATAATAATATATTTTTCTAAAACACCTCCCTATTGTGGTAAATTTTAAAACAGAGTCCAACGTCACATACCTATAGACAAAACCACATAAATATTTTTTGTTTTATTTTGTATTGGATTGGATACAGGACTTTGTATTGAATCCAATACAAATTATTTGAATTTCCAGCTACGACCCCCGTCGACGGGCGTTTGCACTGACATCCTCAGGAATCGTCGAGGGACGCGTACACGAACGCCGGGTGTTCTAATTCTTTCCGTTACATTTTTTGCATGGACATTTATTGTAGATTGTAGGCTATAATTCTTAGGCATGACTCACCGAAATATGTCCAAAATTTTATAAATTTATTAATAAACTTTAAAAAAAAAAATTTATAAAACATTATAAAAAAAAAAAATAGTGTATAATGCAATGTAACTGTACTACAATTATATATATATTATATAAAGATTTCTTTGTATTGGACTCAATATAGCTTTTTTGTATTGAGTTCAATACAAAGTGATTTGAATTTCCCGCCTCCCGCCCGCACCGACGCTTGCAGCGACGTCACCGGGAGAAACCCCGGAGATCATCACTGCACACGCCGGGAGAAGACAGAAGAGGACAGACGTCTCCAGAGGAGCTGCGGGGACAAGGTAAGTATTTTTTTTCAGTTGTAATCCAATTGTCATACAATGTTGTACTAAAATACATAAATACAAAAGCAATTAGATGAAATAAATGAAAATTTAACCTCACTTTACCTTGCTGAGAAGAATACAGTGCCTACTAGGATGGTGCTGAGAAGGGAGGAGGAGGAGATGTTATGTAATTCACAGAGAGTTATAGCGCGGGTTGTTCAATGAATGGTAGCAACTGGCATACTGGCGCTCGTGGGCAGTCGTGGCTTTGTCTCGAGAGAGGTAAATAAGGGTAGCGTGCAGTGTTATGACTAATCTTGACCCATACAAGTTCTAGCACAAAGGTTGTATACCAAGCAAAGGTTGTATACCAAGCAACATTTTTCGTGTCCAAATGGGACTTATACCAAGTTGGACTTATTCCAAACAGATTTATACCGAGGTACCACTGTACTTCTGATTAATCATAAAAGAAAATATGGAATTAAAAATGTGTCCACAGTTTGTTTGCTGGACATCTGATAAATGTCCTGCTTTAATGTTCAGAAGTTTGTAAGTTTTCTGTTTGCTAATGAACTTTTGCTAAAGTTTGGGAGGCAAATGTTGGTTCCAAATCCTTAAGTTCCTCCCAATTTTAAGGGAGACTATTGTTAAGAAAATGAAAAAACAAGAATAGGGTGCTGGGCACTGACATGGGGAACCCTGTGCTTGTGTGCTTGTTCTTTGATGTGACTCTTTGGCAGCTCCAAGATGTTGATGCTCTATATACCAAGTTTACTGGTGATGCTCTGTATGAGCTCAGTTCTTGTTCAGTAGTGAGCTCTCATCCCCACCATTTTCTGTCCAACTCTAAATCCATACATTCATTTCTTTCTTAGCAAAACAACTCTGCTGCCTTAACCACTAAAAGCCTACACACATATTCATGGGAGAACCTAGGTGGTCTAGCAAACCTGCAATACATCTGGTTCAAGACTGAAAACGTTAGACAACTAATTATTATTAAACAGGATTTATATAGCGCCAACATATTACGCAGCACTGTACAATAAATAGGGATTGCAAATGACAGACTAATACAGACAGTGATACAGGAGGAGAGGACCCTGCCCCGAAGAGCTTACAATCTAGTAGGTGAGGGAATTTCACACACAATAGGATGGGAGATATGTAGTGTGGGAAGTAGTGATGGTTTCAATTGACAGAAGAAGATGGGTAGGCAAGTTTGAAAAAATGGGTTTTGAGCGCTCTTTTAAATGAGCAGAAAGTAGGAGCAAGCCGAATAGGACGAGGAAGACCAACTAATAACAAATGATTTGTAAGAAATCCATTCTGGATCACTTAGGTCCTCGCATGATAGTCTACCTTTTACGTTTTTTTGTAAAGTCAAAGGGCTCTTGAAAGATGTAGTTGTGGGGACACTTTAATGTAAATTGGAATTTAGTTCCAATCAGTTGCCCCTACAAGAATTTTGCAAGAGTGATCAATGATGAAGGTTACAAAACACAGTAATAAGAAGAATACTTGTGCATGTTTTAAGGGGAAGAGGGAGTTTGGGAGTTAATTTAGTTTAATTTAGGTAATGCCTGGACATGATTCATACTCTTCCATTTCTAGAATGTTAATATCTCCTTAACATGACTTTTTTGTGCAAATGGAATTTATTAAGGTCAGAAACAGCCTGGATATTATATGCTTTCATAAAAAAATTTTCTTTGCTTCACATTAGGACCTAAATATTTTAAGAGGAAATAAGCACCCTAGGCATAAAATGACAAACGGTATTAGGAGTCACCTTGAAGCTACATGACCTATTTAAAAGTGAATGTCAGCAGGATTCATGTATCACCTCCAATGTTCTTTTACTGTATGTTATAGCGGGGGGTAAATTACTCCAATTATATTTGTCAATAGTTTTCAAAGCTGTTTCATAACAATACCTAACATTTAAAGTATGCTTGTTTTTTAACCTGATTTTAGGATATTAAATATTTAAAAACTTCAACTAACATTCTGCCAAAAATAATTATTTATATCAAACCTAAGACTATAAACAAATACATGATTATGAGAATGCGGCAAATAGCCTTGCTGACTCCTATGGTGTCTCTTGCTGAATTGCGATTTGCTGCAATCAGAATCCTCCTGTTTGTAAAGCAATTGTTCACAATGTTGCTGAGCATTGCACTACGGCTTCATGCCGTTTTATTTATTACCTGTCACAATATACCCAGATGTTACCCTGCAGAGGAAAGTAAAATACTATAGGCTTCAAAATGCTTTAGATTTAGATTAAGGATACAGTAACTGAGTAATAATCATGATTGGCCTGTAAATGTAATTGCTTTATGTACTTAGTGCAATAAAACTGAGGCTGATCAGATATATTAGAAAACAATGGGACGTTCTGGCACAATCCAACTTTCAGCAGATTTTTTTTTTAGACCAGTACTATTATATTGCATGCATAATAATTTGAATATTGAGTATTTTGTTTTTCTGTGACATGGACAAATACATCCTGGTCCTGGCATTTGACCCCCAGGCCAATACAGATATTAAACACTAGGCTAGGAACACAGAAATGTTAAAAGGGGAAAACACAGAAGACCTTTTTACCATAATCCTTTTTTCGACCAAATTTTAAACTATTTCAAGTTTGCTTTTAATGTTCAAACCTCAACACAGAAAAAATATTATACTTACTAGTCTTGAGATGTGGTGGCTTCATTAGTTTTAAACTTTTATTTTCACCTGGTCATCATGCTAGTAACACACTTCTTGGCCCCTAGACTGATAATGCTCACTCATTCTACTGTAGAAATGGAACAGAACTACAGAAACCTCTCCTCTACTTCATTATACAGAGCAACCATTCTCAACCAGGGTTCTTCCGGAGTTTTCCAGGCATTTCTTGAACTGTCATTGACTTTTCTCCCATTTGATGATGCCTGCATAGTTCTTGAGTAAATGGCAGTTCATACAGCTCTGATGATCTTTTGAGTTGTCTTTAAGGGTGGAACACTGTAAGCATGAGCATTCTTCCCACTGGGCACCAATTTCAAGGCTTGTTCCCTGATGACCCCAAGACTCCCCATATGGCTCCCCAATTCTCCATGAATTGGTTTTAGTTTGCTAAGACCTGAATCTTATATCAAGGGTTTCTCAGAGGTAAAAAGATTAAGAAAGACTGACATAGAATAGAGACGTTCTGTAGTTCTTTAAGACATTTGCACCAATGTAACTGATAAGAATGCAGCACAGACAGATAGCACAGTAGGTTATCAGCTGACAACATTTCTGGTACAATCAATGGGTATTTTTTGCACTTATCAAACAGACATAACAATTTTTATTAACACAATTATACACTTTTAATGGTATATAAACCAGACCAAAATGATTCCAGTGTACAAAAAAAGTTGCTACATTGGCTGTTGGTGACCTAAATAATTTGTCAGATGCCGTCTGCAAAGTATGACAGAAAGTACTAATTTAAAATCCAATTATGAAGGAAAGGTCCAGAAATCATCTTAATAATTTCACAGAGCACAAGAGAGAAATTGCTGACTGTGCATTCTTTTTTGGCTGATGCAGACTTCTTAGCCTGTTACTAAACTAATACTGTCCAACAAAGGTATCAATTATGCCCAAAAGAAACATATTGTTAAGTGAACACAGCTGTAGGTGAATAAAAAAAGCATTTCCTTATGCTAGCAATCATTTAGCAGGGGAGATGGGTTATTATTTATCTAGCTTTTGGTATAGAACTAGTTTTTGGACAAAATACTTTTTAAAATTGGTGTTGTAGTGGAGACAATGATGTTCATGAAAACATATTTTTAGAGATGTAATACTGATGTACCTATAGCACACCTGGTAATGATAAATATAAAATAAGCTGCAGGGTATACTGCTAGTAATACCTGGTTGACATAAAGGGCAACAAAAAATATGTTTTATGTGAACCACATAACAGAATCCTAATAGATATAAGAATGGCAATAACTGCAGTTTCCAATACATCGCTTTAAATGAATGTATTGTTTTTGTTTTTTTTTAAAATAATAACAGTAACACCAATAAAACATTTTGAAATACATCTAGTGTAGGAAGAAACCAGGGGCCATAACCATGTGTGAAAGGATCCCATAGCTTTAAGGTCACAATTTTTTAAATCCCAAAGGCAACCCCTTTGGGATACAGTCTCCTAACTATTGTTTTTGGAATATATTTGGGGTTTCATGCTTAATATTGCTTTAATTTTGGCAGCATGGTGGCTTAGTAGTTAGCATTCTGGCCTTTGCAGCGCTAGGTCCCAGGTTCGAATCTCAGCCAGGGCATGGAGTTTGCTTGCCCTTCCTCTGTATGTGTGGGTTTCCTCCAGGTACTCCGCTTTCCTCCTACATTTCAAAAGCATGCAGTTAGGTTAATTGGCTTCTCCCCAAAATTGACCTTAGACTGTATTAATGACATGGTAGGGACGTTATGTTGTGAGCGCCCTTTGGGGGACAGCTAATGACATGACTAAATACTGAGTAATATGTTGGCACTATATAAATACAAGATAATAGAAATGTGATTGTCAAAAGCCACTGCTAAGTCATAATGTAGTCAGCTCTGAACCTCCTGTATTTATGAGCCACACTGCAGTTACATTGTTAGATTACTGCTATCATGATATTTTATGCCTTGTAAGCAATTTTTTTGTCTTAATACCAGCTTCCTGTAATCTCAAATAAAGCAGCACCCTGGCTATTACAGGAATTAGCCACTCAGAAAGGTGCTGACAGCAAGGACCTTGTTGACTTTGAAATAAAAGCTTGTTAGCTGAGGGAAGATAACTTATCAACGTGATTCTATTTCTTCATTGTCCAGTCAGCAAGCTTTTTTCCTGATTAAACTGTTGTGTTATTGTGGTATAGATGTATGGCTCGTCAGTGGTGCCAGTTAGAGATAACTGAAGCACAAGACTGGCTGAACACAATAACAAATCCTTTCACTGGTAAAATAGTTCTAATGAATACTGCATTAGTAGCCCTGTGCCTGAGGTTCAGGCAGAGGACCAATTTTTGTGTTGGTATAATTGATGGTGTCATTAGAGGGCAAAAATAACAGCTTATTCCTCCTATAATATGATGACTGCTAGTCAATGCTGTGGAAAAAGATCATTACAGCAAAAGTAACTATGTTCTAAATATGTAATGCCACGACGATATGTATGTTTGCAGCAGAATTAGGACATATTATTTCACTGGATTATGTTCATCTTGTTAAGTGTTTCGTTGTTTTAGATTTTTTTTACTAGTGTGCATTTACCCTTTATTGTTTATTCAGTTTTTACTTTTTACTGTACCAAATGGCAGACCATAATATTTTATTGTGCAAAAACCACCGTACTATGCTACATTAAACCGTAGTATATTGGAAAGGAAGTACAGTAAAGTGTACACACATTAATGTTATAGATTACACGCCATATAACTTGTGATTTACTATTAGTGTAATGCCAATGTGTTTGCACTTACTATCATATAAATGCAGGTTCAGTAGAATAGGGTGCCTTAGGCAGTCACAGGGTGAAATGATGTGTCAGCATAAGTTAAAGTGGATTGTGGAAACATCAATTCCTATAAAGCCAAAGCAGAGAACTAAGCAGATTTGTGCTTTTAATTAACAGTAGGTCTTGAACGAAGGCACTGATTTTAGGAAGATGCCCAACTTAATAATTATATGCCAGATATGGGATACAAAGGATGAGCAAATCTGTAAATGAGCAAACTCGAACTTAGCACCAAAACCCTAATAAGGGTTTTTGCATGGGGATGGGGGAATCTTGTTGTTTATTCTGGAAATTTTTAAGGCTAATAGGCGTGAGGTTCCAGGCACTGCCATACTGCCTTAGAGCACATGGACCAATAATATTTTAAATAACATATTTTAGGGGAAGGGGTTGCTCATATCACTTAAAAGGTTACATACATCTTTGTAACATGCTTGGACGATGCCGTAAAGCTATATGGGGTGTTTAATTTTTTATATACAAAAAAGAAACAAAGTATGGGGTCCTGCAGTTCGGTCATGAAGTCTGACTGGCTAGGAAATGTAGTGCAGTGTGTGCATCAAACCCCTGCCATGGATTTCAAGTTGGTAGGCTGTCCAGGTCACCAAGCTTGCTTTAATAGTCATACTAATGCATGCACCTATTTCTGTAACAATGATAGAATTGCTATGTCTTTTTTGATTGGAATTTAACAGGTTTTTTTTGCCAAACATTCTTATGATGTCTCTGAATTTTCTCCAGGCAAAAGCGGTTATGGCAAAGGTGGGATATCCTGAATTCTTGATGAATGTGACATACATAAACGAAGAGATTAAAACAGTAAGTCTTAATGTACATATGTATAACCCATTATTGTCACTATCATTTTAAAGATTTTTGTAGTTTGTCAAGTTTCATTTTTTTCTGATTTTTGCAAAACACAAAGCGGAACACAAAGAGGAGTGTTCTAACAGCTGCTGGACAATCCATTTTACAGTTTTTAAAATAATTCTCACTAATTTAGGAGCATATGGCATGCAGTCAGATCAGTAAAGTAATAATTTTTAATTAGATGCCTTGCAATGGTGGCCTGTTTCTTGAGATAATAAAAGGTGTGTATTACATAACAAACATCACTTTACTAACAGGAAATTGTTTGGTCTTTTAGTCTGTGTGTTACCTAGTGATCTATGACACTATTGTAATAGGCACATGCCTGTCTATATCTGCAATAACCAACTGCCTGAATCTCAAAAGTTCAAATTGGGACTTTAGTTCCACTTTAAAATATAGTCAAGAAAATATACACAAAAGTATAAGGGCTATACTGTGACATTGTGGCATTTTTATACTTCTGATGTGTTTTCATGAAAATTTCTCAACTGCTGAAAATATGATTTTCACAGCGAAATTACGTTTATGAAAGTTATCTGCCCTTCCTTACTATATACTTTAAACCAGTGATCGCCAACCTTTTCAGTCCCACGAACCATTAAAATACCAGGTCCTGACCGCGCATGCGAGGGGAGCCGGGTGTCAATCAAAAGGGGAGAAACCTCCCCCTTAGTGACATCATCATGACATAACCCCACCCACTCTCCGATCAAAGTCTCAGATCACAGCCCACCCACTTCCCTGAGCCTGGGATTCGTACTGGGGACATGGTCCATGGCTCCGGCTCTAGCTGGTGTGCCCCGCTTGGGGGGGGTGCTAGCCAGAGCCGCGGACCACCAGTGGTTGCTTTAAACTACAAGATTTAATTAGATATTAACTTATCGATGTCATGTGCAATAAGTACATTAATGTTAATTGCTCCTCTGGGCTGTATTACATTAATACATAATACATTACATTGATCAATTAATACCTAGCACTGAACTGTTTTAATACTGAGTGAAGTATCATTCTGAGAATTTAGTACAGGTATGTAATGTATGGCCATAAATATGTATTTATCAAGATTTTTATCATTATCTAGTTAGTAGATCATTAGGAGATAGTGGTCCTCTGAGCCAAAAGCCTGGCAATAAATTAGCAGCTATAGGACATGGGTGTTGGGATGAATTTAAAGGGTATTTAACAGTATATCAACAATATATATATATATATATATATATATATATATATATTTATATTTATGCATGATACATTTTATTTTGATCTAGGATTATCTCTGAATTAAAGGAGTTTATTGCACAAAATGTTTTGTTTCGTATTTTTACTTTAGCGGGGTTAATATTTTTTATTTTACCTGACATATTCAAATGACCAAGGCCCTTGTAGAATGAAACACATCAGAAAGTTGGGCAACTTAATGGTGTTCTCACTTGTTTAAGTTTAAAGTTTTTATAACAAATAATTGTGTATGTAATTGTGTATTGTGTATGTATGTGTGAAAGTTAGAATATTTTTTGGAGGATAAAAAACTATTACAATGTACAAAGTTAACAAATAATTAGAATATATTATACCTAAATAGCCATAATATTGTAAAAGAATAAGACAAAAAAAAAAGTGTGTTCGCGTGACCACGTTCACCCAATATAAATTGTCAATAAATATAAAAAAAAGAATATTAAACCTACTATTTCACGTAAGTAATATTAAACCTATCTGCTATGCAACCCTAAATTTGATTATTTCATGCTTAAAGCATTTGATTTCTTTTTAAACCATCTCTTTCTAAGCACACTGGCCAAAACTGCTGCATGTAGCCCCAGTACAAGAGACTGCTGTATGGATGTTGTTTTTGTTCTGCTTCTTTCACAATATCTTGTTAATCTCCTGTTGAGTGGACAGAGTGGTTTTTAGATTTTTTTTTTTTTTTTGTAATACTTAAAAACCACTTGATTTTGAAAAGCACATTTTAATACATATTAATATATTTTCTTCAAAGCTCTAACATGTATCACTTAACCTCTGTTTGTCCTTTACATATGTCAAGGATAAAAGGATGACTCACATTCTGTGATCACTAACTCTCTTATTGCAAAACATCCCCTTTCTATTTATTATCAAGAGTAAAGCTGGAGAAAATCCTAGCTCAGCATTGAGCCAATAAACCATCTCTAATAAATGAGTAGAACGCTACATCTTTAGAGAATACAATATAAATAACACCTAGCATAGTCAGAATGTCCGCAGATAAATCAGGTGCTCAGTTAGTCTAGGAAAAGCCTGAAATTGATGTGATATATTACTTTTTTCCAATAAAATGTATTTTTGTACATAAAACAAAATATTTGCAACCATTATATGTTGTTTTTTTCTGAATTAATATTCACGATTGAACTGAATATACTGCCATTGAAAAACAAAATGCATTAGAAATAGATTATCTTTCTGTTTTTTGGGTTCTTTTTTCCATATATATTCAGACTGGCATTTTTTTTGTTAAGATAACCAACTTTTATACTAAACATTTAACAAATGTACATCAAAGTAGATTTCATATATGATATATAAAGCACATATATATTACATTTCCATTTATATAAATTAGATTTGTATGATTTGTTTGATTATGTATTTTGATTTTGTTTTGTGGGTCTAAGTAGTTGGTGGTTTTTCAAATCTAGAAATATAAAAGTATATAAAAGTAGATAGGTTAGTATATCCCATTTTTTCACATTTAAAATAATTTTGTTAGGCATTCCTAACAACATACAATGGCAAAAAATAAACAACTAACTGATTGATTGATGCCATATAAGAACAAAAAATGCATCTAACCAGATATAATGACATGGCAACGACATAAATTAGAACAGAATTATAGGCAAATTCAGAAAGTCAATTGTATAAACATCAGATCAAGCTAAAAACATACATTTTTGCTATAAATTTCAATAAAATTAACAATTTACAACTGAAGTGCCAGTGATCCTAAGGAACAGAAACCCAACAAATGTATTTTAAGTCTGCGTTGATTTTTGAGCCAGGCTGCTTTTGTGGTATGTGGTATTCATTTTAGCATATCTTTTTGCTTTCTACTAAAAAGACCAAAACACAGACAGTTATGAGATATTATTTTGTATTTTAGCAAACATTTACTTGTTTGCTGGGTTCCATTGATTAAAAAAGGTATATTCTTGTCTCTGATATCATATAGCTTTCACCTATCAAATTTCACATCTGTAAAAATGTTGTATCCTTCTCTTTTTAAAGCTTAACCTATGTCGCACTATATTTACTATCAGATCCTATAATGAATAAAAAGAATATCGTTCTTTTTATATTCATATGAGTAAATTGTGGTTATTATTATGAAGACCCATTTGTTAATGTATTATAATTACTATCCTCCTAGAAATGAACGTGCTTGGTGGTTTAGTAAAAGTTCCAATTGACTATTTACCAGACTGACCAGCATCAGATATACCATTATGTTCTAAAAGCACATGTGGTATATTTGGCATGTTTCCTACACTTTATCCACTACGCCATTCCTATCTTTGTTAGGACATAACGTTAAAACCAAAAAATGAACTGAAGGTACCCTCATTCGTGGTTGGTGCTTCTGGTTTTAGCAGGTTCTGTAAATGATTTTCTAACCAGCTTAGTTATCATTATGGTATTATTTTTGGAAGACAAAATATTTGGTGTTGAATATTAGTTAGGCAACTTTATTTCTCTTCATGGGATTGTTTTACATTTCTTAGCAATGTATTTTTCTTAGCATTATTTTCCATGTGTAAATTTATATTGTTTTGTTTTTTTTGCAGTTGAAATTTTCAGAGTCAGACTATTTTGGAAATGTCCTACAGACTTTGCACTTTCTCTCACAATCTGATTTTTACTGGTTGAGAAAAGAAGTTCCAAAAAAAGAGTAAGTAAAAATATTTGGTTTTCAATTGTGTCTTTGATATCAGTTGATCTACTAAAGAAATAGGCTGTTCCTTAGCAAAACGAATTTTACCTTTACAAAGCATAACTCATTTTGCTAAGTGACTTGGGTGAAGCTGTGTTGACTTCAACCATTCAATCATGTTCAGGCAAATATTCAGTTTTTTAGATTTCCTTGCATCTATGTTGGAATTCTATGCAGTTCTCATCGTATTCCTTAAGCAAATGAAAAAAAAATCAGTTTGCCATAGGAAAAGCCTTAACACTTTTCATAAATTACCCCATTGCTTGTCTAGTCACTGATAAATTATAAGTGATTTCCTACTTTTACTTATTATAAACACTATCCTGATCCATACAACCATAAAATAAAAGTGAATACAGTATAAACATAGGACACAAAATGCAGCCATCACAGCTAACAAAAAAAACAGTAAATAATATAAATGCCAATAAAATAATGTAAATAAAATCATCCATGATGTGTAATTGTTAAAAAAAATATGTTTAAAAGAGGAAAAAAGTAATAGCATGGGCTCATTCTGTAACACCCCCACACCTTTTTACAAGTAAAAAAATGTTATACATGGAAGTTGGTTATAATGGATCACTCACTGTTAAATTATATCTTGTATATTATTGTTGACCACCAGTAGATGATGCTGTGTCCTCATGTAAAGTGTGTAACAAACTCATGCTTCCTGTGTCAGACAACAAGGGTTTGTTTGTTTGTTTGTTTGACCCAGTATAATCCTTAAAACACTGTAATCTGTCTTCAAATCTGTAATGACAAATACCTAAATGTTAGATGGGACAGAATAAAAAAGGATCCTACTTGGCATGGTATAATTACACATGGTATGAGTGTGCTTCAGTGACATAGCAAAGGCCTTTAAACATCAGTTTGAAGCTATATCACAAATAGATAATTTTACTTGTTCTCCTATGGTTTTTTTCTCCCCGATTGAGTTAATTTACTAAAACAGCTGATAGTTTTCACTTAAGATTTGAGAATACTCAATCACATACAAGGTAACATTAATGTTTGCTTATGTATATCTATATGACTAAAGTCTGATTCATTATGCGAAAAGAAAAACCCTTGCAAGGTGATCACTTTCCTAAGTAGACAGTTTATATTTTTTTGCTGGTATTTAACAATTAATGCTACAAATTACTGGTTTGCAAAATATTTTAAAAACATCATTTTACATATCAGTTTTCATTAAACCTCTCCAGGGAATCTCTGTCTTTACACACTAACATTTCACTTACAGTATGATTCATCTGAGAATATAAAAAGAATATTGCCACTAATGTTTATTCAAGTTAATTATATTAAATAAATCTAAATAGTACTTCAGTATCATTAATTTAGTTCAATTTCTGTAAAGCATTCATGAATTAGATGTTGAACTATGCTGCTGTTTTCATGGTCTAGTCTATGGTAGAGGTTGATATAAATGATCCCCATACTCCTCTAGTATATTCCCAGATACATTGGTGTCTTCACTTTAATATTTTGATCTAAATTTTGCCGTTTGCCAACCCCCATTTTATGCCCTAACTAAAATAGGATCTTTCAATTGACTCAATGGGAAAACTGGGATTTATCTATCACCATAGCAGCTCATATAGTTTTTTTGAAAATATATTTTATTGAGGTTGATTGCATTGCATAACAGAAAAAGAAAAAGAGAAAATAGTACAAAGAGCAGTAAGGAATAACCATGTCCATGTCTAATAACACAATGCAGTTCTTGGTTGTAGAAGTTTCAACAATGTAGCAATATTCTCAAACAACAATGTGGGAGATTAATACGGGAGACATGGTCTGCGTCTCTGGCTGGTGTTGGTGTTCGAATTCAGGTTGTCCTTATATTCAACCCGTGGCCGTTTGAATTCGGGTAGACCCGACCCGAAAACAAACGAGCTTCGACGGTAAAAATTCGGATAAAAAAAGTAAAAAAACGTGTTAAAAAAAAAAAAATTAATGTTAAATAAATTTATTGAGTGTTTGTATTTATTTACCTATTTTTTTTTTTTTTTTTACAGTGTTTTTTGTTTTCCTACAATGACATGATATCTCTTACTCTGTAACACACTTTCCAGCATAGTAATATTATGATACATTTGTGACATTTTTCTTTTATCCATTGCGAGAAAAATGTAACAAATGTATCATATTACTGTGCGTGTCACAGAGCAAGGGATACCTGCCGGCCAGGCACCTTCTCGATGATTGCAGCACAGTCTGCAATCATTGAGAAGAGAGTGCGATCCCCAGGGCACTAAAGATTAATTAACCTGTACCTGCATCTAGAGAAACTCTATACAAGAACACATACTACTAGCAACAGAAATCAGGATCGCTGTTGCAGTCCTGTAGTATGTGTTCCTGGATAGAGTTTCTCTATCCAAGAACACAGGACTCCTTAATTAAGAGCAGCGGACCACCAAAATTTTCTCACAGGCTGGGGACCACTGATATAAATCACAGAAAAATGTAATAGTGATTTTTTGTTAATAAACTATTTATCAGTAGTGGACTAGGGAAGGCCTTAATCTGGAAGGTCCAGGATGGGTGGTTCAACTCTTACGATTCTCAGGAAGTACCATAAAGTATGTCAAATGACTTTTAATGCATAAATTGTTAAGTCTCATATACTTTATCAAAAAATTAAAATCATATCATATGTGGCTTGTTTGATTATAACATTTACAGGTGTTACAAAAGCACTAATGTCCCACTCTGCACAAGGTTACACAAGGTAAAACTCTCATACCCATTTTATTAGTGAGTTACCCTGAGTGAGTTGTGAGTGAATTGCCCTCAATGACAACCTTCTGAGACAGTTGCTGATGGAACATTTTATATCTTTTCTAGTTCCAGTGAATTTCATCAGCAGGGACACGTATACTAATAAACCCATTAAAAATTTTATTTTGCCCATTTTAGACTTCCATTTGTCTGTGGAGTTGTACTGCAGGCTTAACTACATTCTCAACCATGCTCCCATTCAACTGAATAAGAGCAATTGTGAACCATTTGTGCATGTGTTTGAGCGTAGTTGTGATTGCAGTGGGGTTGCAGCTTAGTTCATGAAAGCGACATGTCACTTCTACTCATGCGGTCAAAGTTGCGGTCACATTGCAGCTCTTTGTTATATTTAAAATTAGATTATTGGCATTATATACACTTTTATCTTACCAACTGTGTCAAGCTAATTTCTGTCCATTTACAAATGTATTGGTATAGTGAAAGCCAGTTGAGTAGCCTAGCACAGTTGTGTCACACAATCGTTGGGCCTGATTTATTAAAGCTCCCCAAGGCTGGAGACGATACACGTTCATCAGTGAAACTGAGTGATACAAAAATCCTGGAATGGATCTGGTCCAGGAATAAAAACGTTTCCTAACAAAGAACAAATTACTTTTAAGAATCCATTCCAGATTTGCTGGATCACCCAGGTTCACAGATGAAAGTGTATCCTCTCCAGCCTTGGAGAGCTTTACTAAATCAGGCTCATTGTTTCAGGATAGCTTTACAATTGAACACCAAGAATGTGTGCAACAATTGATTACACACCGAAATAATTTCAACACAATCTGCGATATCCTGTTTTTTTAATGTAAATATGTCTTAGGTCTATTTCACTGCTTCCACTCTATTTATACTTTTGACTTTAACAAGGCTTTCTACAAAATAGAACCTACAATAATTGTACATGTTGCATTTTTTCTAATGCAACACACTACTACAGTATGCCTAGGTTGTGTGCTTTTCTACCTATGTGTCAGAACTGTATTGCCCTAATGCCCTAATGCCTTGGATTCTATTCAACTACAACTCAGAGTGTAAATGGGCATTTAAACAAATGTTTGTGTACAGTGGTTTACATTTGGTATTTGTTCATTTAGATGATTAACAATTGCTAAATCAACTGCTTGATCTAAATTAATATTACTTTTGTTTTACAGGTGGTATACTAGCCCAACTACTGTAAATGCCTTTTATAGTGCATCAACAAACCAGATTAGTAAGTTCTGCATTCTGCATTTTTCTATTACATAAACTTGCATTGACTGCATAAATGTGGTGATGTGGTTGAGAAATATGGATGGCTATAAATAAAATAAGTAATATGATATATTTGGTTAATATGGGCATGTACACTAGGGAAAAAGCATGATGTATGTTCTTATACCTTGATACACAGTTAAAAGTGTATGATTCATAGTGGTGCAGTGGAGATTTTGAGAGGTTGATCAATGGCAAAGAGCATTTATGTCTGCATCAGCATGTTATGATATTATGCTTTATAAATAAATCAATTACTATAACTATTTATGTCTCTGCTTATGTGTACATAGGATTTCCAGCTGGAGAGCTTCAAAAACCATTTTTTTGGGGAACAGAGTATCCACGGTATGTTTAATGGATAAAGTAAAGACAAAATATATCATTAAAGCAAACTGAACAGGCATGGTAAACTTTTATATAGTAACGTACTAAACTATTGACTACTATAGAACTTCAGGGACTTAAAATGTATTATACATTGAAAATATTACATTTACAGCTCGAGCAGGTAAATACCGGTAGGAACATATGAAAGGTGAACTCCAGACATAGTTCCTTCTATAACCCTATAAGTTTTTTTTTTTTTTTTTTACCAGTGATCTATTGAAGGACAGATAGGAGAAAGTAAGGAGGATGTTGGTTTATTTTAGTAACCATAACTCTTAAAAACTGCATCGTTTTTACTTTAAGTCATTTTCCATATTTGATTATTTGCTTTCCTAGCTTTCACAATCGGTGCTTTTTATTTAATGCTATCCAAAATTGGGGTTGATAAACTATCAAATGAGAACCTGGGTAATCCAGCAAACCCGGAACCGATTTCTGAAAATTATTAGCTGTTAGTTGGCAAATGTTTTCAATCCTGGACCCCATTTCCAGGTTTGTTGGATCATTTGCTTTTCCTAAGATAGTCTATTTTCACCAGTCTTGGAGAACTTCAATAAATTAGGCCCAATGTGTTGACCTGCAAATGTGGCTGCTCAATGCAGCCCCTATTCATTCCCTATGGGCTGCAAAGGTTTCTGGTGTAAGGAAACCATAAACACATCTCAAATGCACTGCTAGTGTGAATTCAGTGTAATGCTGTAGTGCGTTTGCTGGGTGAAGATATATGTTTTCACTGTCCTGTAAATTGGACCTAAATTCAACATTTTTACTTTACATAGACGAGTAGACAACCCTTCTAAATAAAGTAAAATGCTTTTTTAAGTGCAACATCTTTTATTAAAAAAAAAAAAATACCTATACCTAAAGATACCTATGTCATGCATCTTGGGAGGCTCTGGCTGCTCCTTCTGTGTATGCCTGATCTCATGTATGCGCAGTGAGATCCGCTTTCTTTTTTTCCCTTAACTTTGGATCAAGAAGACAAAAAAAAAGATATAAGAAAAGATAGAAAATGGAGGTGCCCGGCACTCCCTTAACGTCGGGACAAAGAGGAATTCCAGGATGACGCGGGACCGGATCATGGGAAGGATCAGCACCATTGAGGGATCTGCAGGATTAAAGGTAAGTGTGATTTTTTTATTTTTATTTTAGTTCCACATTAAGTTAAATGCTCCAGGGGGAACTAGTTTTTTTAAGTCTTTTCTTGTTTGTAATTACTTAAATGACCATTGACTGGTCACAGGTTCAATTAGCATACCACCTATACACAAGGTAAATTTTAACCCCCTTATCTAATAAACACAATATGAACAAACAGATCAAGACAACTACTATGAAAATTTTGTATTGATATAATATATGTTATGTTACTGGCAGTTTTTTGAAGTCAAAAGCTGGTTGAAAGTAGAGGATGGGTTGGTATGTGCTATAAATTCCAACAAATAAAACTAAATTAAAAGCCATAGAAATAAACAACTCATGGATATTAAAAGGGAATGATAAAGGCCAGTTGTCTCAAAGTTTTTATAGCAGTTTATTGAAATGTCAGAGATGATACACTCTATTTCTGTACAATAACCTTTCCTTTCTAAAAAATATTTGTGTTTGGAAAACCTTTTTGAGATGTGCATTTTATTTGCCTAATAGTTCCTGAAAATGTGCACAGCCTTGCCTTTCAGCTCTAATGAAAGGTAGCTTAGTTTTTAATATGCCTTATTTTAGCATTTTTCATATTTAGCTATTTTGTTGTAAAAGGCCTAATGAAGGCATTTTGCCAATGACTCAATTTTTAAACTCCCCAATTAAGTATAAAGGCTTCTCTAAGTACCTGAAATATTTGTTGACCTCTTTGGTTTTGGCCTTATGAAAAATTAACAATAATAACCTTTGCTTTAAACAGCTTAGGTCAACATGAGCACTCTACATTCGGAGCAGAAAATGCCATTAAAGCACACAATGATATATTTGACAGCTTTAAGAAAGTCAAATGTCAGTGTTTATCTCCATTTTGGTAAAATGTCTACAGTTTGTATTTCCCATTCGTAGCAATATTTAGCATCATTTCAGAGAAATACAACATACTTATAAAATGTATTCATTAATATAGTTTAAGAGTGTAACAGTTTTAACATGTAAAATAAAACTTTGGTATAATGGTCATACAGTTGTTAATTTTAAGGCTGTGGTTAAACCCAGAGTTTAATAATTGGGATACCAAGCATCTAATACCAATAGTGATCAAGAGGTGTAAAAAAGGATGGCACATAGCATTCATCACTACCATGGTGTTTTTTTTGTAGATTACATTGTTGAGGAAAAGTCTCTTCATTTGTAAGCTTATGCTCTACATTAATTGTATCCCCTACTAAAACAGGATTTTGAGAATATTTTCTGGTCAAGTAATTGCATATTTCCTCAAACCCCCTGGATAAAAGTATGGGGATTTGCTTTGTCTATGCAAGTTTGATTTAGTGCCCACCACACTCACAACAGCACATTTCATAATCCTTCCATTCATACTTTAAACCCTTAACCTTTCCTTCACGCCTTACTACTCCCTTCAGCTGCAGGAGGTGAAGAAAATCCACAAGTTAGGAGCAGCTTTTGACTTGCCTTCATGTTACATCACAGATGCTTGAGGATTGTCCTATCACCTATGACATGTATTGGGTAGTCCTCAGCCATGTTTAGGCTTGAAATGGAGCAAATATGAGCTTACAAAAAGCTCTCACTTTTGGCTTCCAGTGGCTAAAGCAAGGGTGTCAAACTCTGGCCCCCAACATCCTTTTTTTGTTCCCCAAAGGAATCCTAAATATGAACTGCAGCTGTCCCGCCGCTGCAATGAAATAGCGCTGCTACTACAATTCCCGGCATCACTCGCGTCTATAGACCAGCGGGCTCTCTGCCTATGTGTGGCCACGCATTGGACTGTTTTATAGACGCAAGTAATGTTGGGAATTTTAGTAGCAGCGCTATTTCAATGAAGAAGGACTTCGAGCGGTGGGGCACTCATAAGATTTAGCTCAGCATTGGCAGTGTCTAGCATTTCCAGCATTCCCCCTCAGCTGTACTTTTCCTTGCTGCTCCAAGGCATGGACTTCAATGGTTGGAATTTCATAGAAGAAAATTGTTATTATTATTGTTAGCCTGTGCAAAAAGGTTACCATTGGAATTTAACTACAAATAGAGAAACAGGCATAAGATTTTTTGTTAGAAAAAAATTTACAATAATTCTTATGCTCTCTTAAGCCTATATTAGAGAAAATTTTTTCTCTATTATAAGCTTGTTCCAGATTGAATGTGAAGCAAAACCTCTTTGTTTCTATATGAAAAGGGTTTACATCTAATGAGAAGGAAAAACTTTCTCAATTTTTTCAATACATTTCAAGGTTGTCCCACGACATTGTCTAAGTTTTGAATTTTGGCCCTTTGTGTATTTGAGTTTGACAGCCCTGGGCTGAAGGGAGTGCAGGGGAGCAAATAAAAGTATGTGCTGCTGGGGAACAGACATGAAAGCACCATTACAGCACAAGTTTACTTTAAAGGAAACAAAACGATCAATAAAATATGCAGGCTGCCATTACTACTACAAACATTTATGCTTACTAAAGTTATACACTTTAAGAATGATAGGACAATGATCTTTTCACATGATGTATACAACCATAGAACAGTACATGGTAAGAAGGATGCTCTATCCGCTATTGGATTAAACTTCTACTTTAATACCGTACCGAGTACCGTAAATTATGACCTTTAAAGGGGGCAGTTTTTTTAAAAAAAAACAATCAACCAGTGTATTATTCTCCTGTTTGGCTTCATTAATATTTATCTATATTTTATTATTAGACTTTTTCAGCCTTATATACTATAATTTTGTTCAAAACTTTAAGCGTTATACCAAAAAAAAACATATATACAAATTCTTATTTGGAATCCAGCAACTAGATCTATATGTGGCTAAAATAAAGTGCCTGTTTCATATTCACTACCACTTTTACAGATATTGCCACTTCTCCAGTATAAATAGTAAAACTTTCAAATAAGATTAATGAAGTGGAGGTCCAAAAATAAGAATCTTTATCTTTCCCACTTCCTCTGCCAATCCCCAGGCAAGCCAGAAGTTACCAAACTACATGGTGGTTAGCTTCATGATAAGACAAGCCTTCTAAATGATGTGTGTTACACTATTATGTTGTTTTGTTTGGGGAAGAAAATCTAAATTGCAGTGATAATTGCAATGGAAAAGAACTAGAACAGATCCTATTAGTCTTGAAATCTTCATGCATTTGGTTAGTGATTAGCTAGGAAGATGTAAAATATTTTTCCTTTATACATCTCAGAAAAAATTGTGATTTTATGTAGTATAAAACAGAGACAAAACTGTCAAAATAGTTAGACTTTTCAAGATTCCTGTTTGCTGTGAAGGTAAGAGGAAACTGACCGCCAACCTGAAAATAAAATGAAAACTGAATTTGCATGCATCAGTGTCAGACATTTGCCAACTTTCCCAGCGGGAAATGATTAGAACTGGCAGCCGATGATCCCATTTCATCTTTGATCTGTGATATTCCCAGGCAACATTGTGAAAATGAATAATTAAGTTCTGAATCCTAGCTGGTTCCTGATAAGAAAATAAATGATGCAGTGGAAAGCTCGGCTATTCATCAGAAGAGAGAATGCTGGAGATTTTTGTTGTACTTAATAGTATTTACATGTTGTTCTTTCCAGATCCCTAAGCTATGGAGCGATTGGAGTAATTGTGGGCCATGAGTTCACACATGGATTTGACAGTAATGGTAAATAGAATACTATATAACAGTGTATTAATCTATCTACCTACCTACCTACCTACCTACCTATATAATCGATTTATTACGACTCAAATGCATTTCTCTGTTAATGCATCATTTAACAGTTATCATATAGGCATGAATAGGATGGCAGGATTTTTTTTTAAGAACAAGCTTTAAAATGTTAATAATGTATTATACAAACGAGTTTGTATTATGTGCTGTTAAGGCATTATTTCTAAGCAAATTCACACCCCAAAAAAAAAATTTAATCCATGGCAAGGTAACAGTCCTTCAATGTGGAGGCTGTATTAGTTATCACTTTCTATTTAAAATTAATCTAGCAGTCATATAGTATATTATATCTATCCTATAATCATCTAATCCTTCAAAAAATAACAGATTGGGGGCAAATAGGAGTTAGTTGCTAGGGTTATAACACATTTTAAGGCAAAATGTGGAAAATGGGTTTGTCTTTGTCTGTGATGAGTTTAATTCTGTTTAAGGACATGTAAAGCTAAAAGGGAGTTAGCGGTAGTAATAGTTGTACAATAAAACAAACAAAATATACAATACATTCCCTAAAGTTATATGAATTCTACTGACAATGTCACTCATGAAACAAATACATCATAGAACTTTTTGATTCCAGCATGTGAATATTTGAATATGCTGTTTTTTGTACTTAATTAATAACACAGCTTCTGTTTTTTCATAAAACCTTTAAATAATATATATGCTGTTTTCCGCTTTATAGCCTTTGGCTAAAACAAATCATGTATACATTATTTTTGAAAAAGAAATACATTTATAAAGATACATCCATGTTTTTATAAACTTTGTTAATGGAATCTAGTTTTAAATATCATTTTGTTTGTGTTTTTGCATTCATTCAATAGGTCATAAATAAGCATTACTAGTTCTGAGTATTAATTTACAGTATTACAGTATTATTACAGTGTTACGGTTAATTGTATATGTTATGTTACACTGCATGGCCAAAAAAAGTCTTCAAAGCCTGTGGGGTCAGAGTTATGATCTGGGGTTGCTTCAGTTGGTCAGCTCTAGGTTTAACAATGTTATGTGCCCAAAACACATTAGGTCATCTGACTACCCGGATATACTATTGCCAGGTTTTGTCATCAAGGAATTTTTTCTTCTATAATAACACAATAATATTCTCAGATGGCATTGACAGAATTTGTTGGGCTCAAATATGAAGGAGTGGTTTAGGGAGCAAGAGATTACTCTTGCTCCCTAAAGGCTTGGATTGGCCACTACTGAGTCCAGACCCTAACCCCATTGAGAATCTTCATGATGTGCATTATGATATAGGAATTGCATAGACTTCTACAATATATGTTTAATTTGTTGTACATGATTTGAAAGAATCATGGGCTCACTTTTTAAAATTAATTGTGATTGTCAATTCTGTCCAGTCTTCTGCAAAATAAGAAATAACACCAGTTTAGCTCTGCTGTATGACAGTGCAGTGTAAACCCAGGAATGGATAGACAAAAATCTGAATCCTTTTACAGACAGAACTATTCCCATATATGTATTTCAATTGTGTATTCAACTGTTAGTCTGAAGTTTAGCTTTTTTGAAGACTTTTTTATCTAATATCATTTATCAATTTATGTATATTTTATAGGTCGCAAGTATGACAAAGATGGGAATTTACATCCATGGTGGACCACGGAGTCTGAAGAGAGGTTCAAAGACAGAACTAAATGTATAGTGGAGCAGTACAATAATTATTACTGGAAACAAGCTGGCATGCGTGTACGTGAAAAAAAATTTTTATGAATGGTTTTGTTTCTTCTGTTTTTATTTGGTGTTAAATGTTGTATGTCCAGCCAAAACATTTTTTTTCCCTATTGCTGAAATGGAAAAGGTTTAGAATATATGTCAGGTATGTTTGGTGTTTGACTTTGGGTCGATGCCAAATTTAACCTAAATATTGGTCATTTGGTCTGAAACAAATAAACCCAAACATCGATTTCAATCAAAGTCCAATTTGCATTTGTCATTAAGACAGAATATTTTGTCAATAGATGTTTGTATGCATAGGAAACCTAGTCTAAAACAGGCAGCTGTATCATTGCACACAAGGAGGGAAACTGAAGTATGGGTAAAGACAGAACCATACAGAACTAACAAAAAAATGAAGAATTTGAGCCAGATATATCAGTAACATTAAAAAAGTTTTTTTCTCTTCTATTTTTACTATTCATAAGTTTGTGATTATGACTATGAATTAAAAAAAAAAAGGGTTTCAAGTAATTTCTAATAATTAATTACTGACTTTTTCCTCCCTGCTTACATTGGAAGGTTATTTCTTTGTCAGCAATTTTGTTACAAAGAACATTTTAAAGGTAAATTATGATAATGGTTACACAGTCTAACAATAATTGTCTTATTACAATATAAGTAAATAACATAAAGCTAAAATTCAAGCAGACAAGCATTGTCTAAATACAAGAGCCATTTGTGTTCTTTCACATTTGTGTCCATTGCGTATTCCTTCTATATCTGAGCAGTAATCTAGCATGAAAACAAAACTGTTACTTATGAGTATGAATAATAAAGACCTGTCACTGCCGATATCTCTTCTTGTGCAGAGTAGCTGGTCTTTTATCCTCCCCCTGTAGTTTTCTGCTGGGAGCATTTGGTGGGTGGACCTGTTGTGTCCCTAACACAGCTCTGCTCATATCCTTGACAGATCCTTTTTAATTGGCTTAATAGTCTATAAATTTGGTGTCACGGTGGAAGCCTCCATACTTCAGGCCTAGACTATAGATCAGAACTCCATGGCAGCACTAACCCCTGACCCCATCCTATGCTAAAACCCATTATCACTATTAGTTTATTGGCCGAATATTAATGGCCATTATAAGCTCCATCACTAGACTGGAATGGAGCTTTTTGCCAATGCAAACAGAAACCAATATTAAGCATGAAGTGTAGTTCTAGAATAGATGGGTTAAACAAAGGCATGAGGATTTCTTTTGAAAATGATGGCAGTTACTTGTCAGCAGCACAGTGTTTTTACAGTTCAGTCTTACTTGCTCATGTCAATTCAAATAGTGCTATAGAATTACTGTGGGAATTATCCAGCTAAAAATTTTTTTAGACTTTGATCAGCCATGTTCCATTATCATGGTCTAGATTGCTAGATCCAAGCATGCCTTTATCTCAACAGGTTGCTTGCATACCCTGCTCCCACCATGTATTACATAAATTTTTTAATGGTATTCTTAATTTTACTCTTTCTGCCTTTCCCATGTACATCTCCCTTATCCTTTTTAATTTGTCTTACCATATATGAATGTTTCATAACCTCTCTAACGTGGCAACAGAACTTGTAAAAAGCTTGACAGTAGTAGTTGACAATAAAGTAAGTACATTCTCCCACCAAAAGTTTTTTTTTTTACCATTATCTACAAGAAGGATGTATATTGATTCAGGTTACACGGGTTAGAAAATATTGTAGTAATTCAGAAAATATTAGTAGTAGGAATAGGACTTTCACAGCACTGATTAAGAAAAAAATAAACTTTTATTTAAGACATTAAAATAAAATAAAAAACATTCCATATTCTAACACATCACCACTACACTAAAACTTTACAATCACATTTAAAAACAGAGCATCTAATATGGTTCTGTGCACTCTTACAACTAAGTTTCAACGCGTTTTGTGGATAATCTTAATTGGTGCCGTGAAAGTCCCATTCCTACTACCAATATTTTCTAAATATTAGCTTTACTAGCTGGGATGTGGCACATATATCCAAATCTAAAATTAAAATATATGATCTGACCACACAAATACCTTTATTGTACTAATTCATACAAATGTACCACATTTATTGTGGTTTATTAATCTTATGTCTTTTTTTAGGTAAAAGGAACAAAAACTTTGGCAGAAAATATTGCAGATAATGGTGGAATGAGAGAATCATTTCGGGTATGGGAAATTGTTATGACTCATTTACACTTAAAGAAAGATGAAATTCACCTCTTTTCACCTCCCTCCACTTCTATTCCACTATAACCTACTAATGGCCTTCTAACTTACAACCTCTTCCCATGAAGAGCTGCAAGACTTTTTGACATTTGCTTACAATCTCAGGAATTCTCTACTTCTAATTAGGCTTTCTACTACCTATTATTTGTAAACAAGCCATACCCACCCTTTTATCACTTATTAGACATAGTCTTCCACCTATTGAATGCTCTGTTACACCACCTCTTCTTCACTTATGTGTCATAAATGGTGCTGGTTATGGAGGCAGATTTGTCATCTGCAGTCCTTATCTCTTATATAGCTCTTCATAATATGTTGATGCCTTATGAATACAAAATAAGGATACAAATAATGAAATATGTTTATTTAATCATTTTATAATAAAACAGACTTGCATATATATATATATATATATATATACTTCACATCCAATTTGTAATCTGTTTGCAAATAGAATTGTTGCACTGCAGTTTGTTTTATTAGATTTTTTTGATGAATAGTTTTGTGGCAATCTTACATAATCTTACATTTTACATAATAGTAAATAACAATTAATATTCTTTTAAGCTAAAAAAAGGTGATCCATAAACAGAAGATAGGTAATGCTTACCACTTCTATTCCATGCCACCAATCTCTGCTGAGTTGTCATAGGGACTAGACATGTGCAGGGGAATATAATCTTGTTCCCTCCTTTATCTCTTCAATTTCATTTTGAATCTATTCCCAACCTTATAATTAATTGTTTTTCCATTGCCACCTATACCTATACAATTCTTTAACACCGTCACCCCATCCCACATCACATTTAAACATATATTTAGGTTTAAACTGGAAAAGTATGTCAAAAAACACATTGGGTCCCTATTTGCTGAATCACCCATGTTCACTGTAAAAGTGTATATTCTCCAGCCTTGGAGAGCTTCAGGCCCATTGTGTAAATAAAATATCACAGGCATAGATGTTTTACTTTCTCTGTTGTCTATAAGGGAACTTGAGTTACCTTGTGACAGCAACTGAATGAAAATCCAAGTAGCTATAATTCAGGATGAGCAGGCCAATTTCTCAAAGTTTCACAAAACTTAATTTGCCTAGAAAATCTAATTTTCATAAAACATTTCACAAAATGCATGCAGGGACTTAACCAATAAAGTGTTCCCAGGTATGCAGGTGCAGCTATACAAGAACCTTTACAACTAGGAGAAACATTTTTCAGCATAATTCCTGTCTCTTTAAGGTCAGGTCAGTTTTGTATTGAAGGAGAGACTTGAGGCTCTTATCTGCTCAGATTGAGGGCTGCTTTTGTCATCCCTGTTTGTAGCTTCTCAGTGCTGCTGCTGCACCCCATACAGGATATAGAGATATACCCTCAGAGTCTGCAGTCATGCTGCTGATATTGTTCTTTAATTAATAATTAAATTTACAGTGAAAAATGTATACACCACTGATTCAACACTAACGATCCTGAGATTCCACAGTCCCACTCTCAATACAAATTCAAAAATCAGTTAAAAGGTTTTTATTCACAGTTTTTAAAAATATATTTGACAGATGCACTCACTTGCACTGAGGTGCAAACACTGACCATGGTAGATTTCACCTTACCATCTTTATGACTTTAAAGATGAAGAATTTAAGAAAAAAACTTTTGTAACAAATTTTTTTGTAATTTAAATCTTAAAAAAATTGCAACAAAGGTCTGTCAGAGGTACCTCTGTACCCCAAGTGCACCCCAAGCTATCACTATATGATTATAATTCTTTATGACATTGAGTCCATGAGCAGGCTGTGCAGCACTGGTGAAGCTATTATGTTGTCACCTTATACTGTCACCCTTGTATTTCCAAAGCTTTTCTAAAAATGGTTACACAGAAACCATATACAAACTGTAAGCCATACAAGTAATAAATAAGCCAAACATAAATGATTACAAAATTACATTATGAGTTAGTGTTTTTCACTCCCCCCCCCCAATGTCCAAAAAAAAGGCATTCACTCATCTGTGTCAAGACAACAAAAAGATGCGAAGACTACTAAACCCCACCCCTCAATATATATTGCCCCAAAATCTTTATATAACATTGTCATTAAGAGCAGCTCAGGCAGAAAGCTAAGGAGGTTTACAGCACAAGTTTTTCTTTTTTATCATTCCAAACAGATATATCAAGATTGTATATGTGCAAAACAAAAAAACAAATCACAGATAATATTATCTGTGCCTGGGTTAGAGTGGGATTCCTCTGTGCTCCCCAGGGAGTTAGAACCCTTGCACTGAGAGTAGAAAACCCGAATGTAAAATGAGAAACTGAGTTAATTGAGAGCAGTTAGAATTTTTAACTTATGAAAACTATTAAGAATTGCATCGAAATATTCAAGAAATCATCCAGGACATGCCTAAAGATTCTTATTAGTTCAGTAAAGGGTATATATATATATATATATATATATATATATATATATATATATATATATAGGGTATATAACATATAGTTGCACCTAGTCTGCCTTGATTGTTTATTCTGTGTGTGCAGAGCTAGATGTAAGGCTGTTGCTGTTGCCCCATGAGCAGGCTTAGAGGCAGTGTCCGCTATAGGAAAAATGCCTAGGACCTCAGAAATGGTCTAGGTGAAGCTTTTTGACTTGAGCATGTAGGTCTCTGCAGAAGCCATTGCACAAGGAGCTTCTGGCTGCTTACCTTTGAGGTTGTAGGTTCAGGTTGCCAAAATCTTGAGTTTGGGGTAAAGAAACTGGTTGAAACCTCCAACAGTAGAGTCTTACATGCTTAATTGGAAAGTAGTGCTGATCCTTATTTTTTTATTATTTGTTTGACCTGTTTCTTAGACTGATAAACACCAGTTAAAATTCCAAGTGAGAGACAAATACATTGTGCCCTTTCACCAAAACTTGTTGTTTTTCTACAGTTTGTAAGTACAGTTGTTCATTGCAATTTATTTTCATATTTTTTAGGCATACAGAAAATGGATTCAGGAGAAAAGAGGAGGAAAAGAAGAAATACTCCTTCCTGGCCTAGATCTTAATAATAACCAACTCTTCTTTTTAAGCTATGCTCATGTAAGACTTCCTGCTGATGCTGAAATAGGGCTTAAGAAGTACACTTTCTTCATGACATAATATTGCTATTGTTTGGCCATAGTTGAAATAAAAAACGTTTTGTTATTCCCTGTTTGAAAGGAACCTCATTTAAAAAATGGCTCCTATAAGTGTCACATCAGTAAAATATCAGGAGCTACAAAAAAATGTCACAAAGAAAGCTTATAATAAAGAAGTGTATAAAAGGGTTCCACAAAAAATAATGTCCTCACCTTTTCCCATGCTCACCATTCAATACCAAGCCATGACGTTCTTGTTCTTGAATGGGCTACCTATTTGTATTTGTCTCCCAGGCCAAAGGTTCTCAGTCCTCCCCTGGTACAGGTGTTACTTTTGAGAGGCAAACTGACAATCTGATGCAATCCCTAGCAATTATGGTTCAGGTACTTTGGAATTACAGGTAACTCAAAATGTTAGAGGCCATAGACTTCAACATATTTTTTCATGTTTTCATATTTATTTTAAAAATAGTCAAAGCTGAAATGTCAACCATGAACATGACATTTTAGCAAAACCCCCAGCAATTTCGATAATAATCTTCTTGTAGCATTGTCAGGTCAGTGGTTATCCTACTCAGCAAATCTTACCATAGGGCAATCCGTTAGCTCATCACAAATAATTACCATAATGGTCAGATTACATTATTTCTTCCCTTTTCTTATGAGATGTTGAATTTTAAGTGATTTTAGTTTAATGACTGTTTGCAAATGTTGCTGTGTTTTGCAGTCCTTTGTTTTATTTTTCAACAAAGCTCATTTAAAATAAAAATAAAATAAAGATTCCATACTAGGTATATTACTTGCATAACTCTATATCAAAATATAAAATAGTTAAAATATTGTTAACATGACAGAAAACACATTCAAATTGTTTTCGTGTGGAATGTATAATAAAATGTATAAAAAAGGTTATATTCTGTTTTGTTTTTATTCTTAGGTGAGGTGTAATACTTTTCGCCCTGAAGCAGCAAGAGAGCAAATAATAAATGGTGTACATAGCCCACCACAGTTTCGGTAAGTTATTCTAACAATTGTTTGGGTATATGGAAAATGTATATACACACACATGCACGTCTACAAATGTACACATAACAAATATTTCTTAAGGCTGAAATCAATAAAATAAAACGTAATACATTGATATAAAAATATATGCAAGTTGTTTTACTTCTTTACTTCCCAAAGGATTTGCATTTTTGTGCATCTAGTTCTGAGAAAGCCCTTTCTGAAGGAGTAGGAGACCTACCTGATTTTTATCATCTGCAGTCATGTAGCACTTAGAGGTCTTGTCCCTCCCCTGGACTGTGAATGGACTGTGAAAAGGGAAGCAGCAGGCTGATGAGCTTATCTCTGACTCTTATCAGCTTGTTCCTTGTTAGCCATAAGCATTGTTAACTGACCGGCCCATGCTGCATTTCCCTTTCTCCAAAAGTCAAGAGATCACACTCTCTGAGTGTGAGTCAGAGATCCAAATCAGAATTTAGATTTTTTAAAGATTAAAATATCTATGAGAAACATTGTGCCCAGCAAATGTCCATCTTCCATTCAGTTGTCAAATGTTAAAAAATATGTTGATTCTGATTTTCATGATGTTAGTACTGCTGCTCCTGCTTTTCTTGTCTATAAGGGTCATTTGTCATTAATGCAGGATATTTGTATTATACAGGAAAGGCCATCTTCACTTTTTCACAGAGTACTCCTATTTCTCCTCATTATTCCTCTTTTACTTATCAGTCTTCTTTTGGAGAATATTTAGCCAGGGAACACTTGTACGCTCTCAATGATCCTCTGCCAACTGACCAAGCTACTGATGGTACAGTCCCTGGTGCAGAACTTGGTGGAAATCAGCTCTTTAAAAAACTTTTGGAACATGCTCAGTCCTATTGGAACATACCTAGCTACCAATATTTTTCAAACCAAGGCATCTCTGCATATTACAAGCACAAAGTTTGTAATGTGTCCAATTCCCTGAAATGTGTACGCTACAGCCAGGTCTATGCAATTGCAGATACCTAGACCTGTGGTTACAAAGGGGTAAATGTCCTTTAAGGTCCATTGGGTGAATGTCTTACACAGCAGTGAAATGTTCACCTGTGGGATCTGTTATCATTCAGTAGAGTGGTCAGAAAAATTAGATCTAAAGTTGACTTTTTTTTTTATTTTTCTCTGTCTTCTTCTTCACAAGAGTAGCATATGTAAAATGAATGAAATGTTGAATGTCATGAAAAAATGAAAATGCTGCAAAAGCTTATTCATTAATAAAACATTTTTTTCTCCAGAGTCATTGGTGCAATGAGTAATTTTGAAGAATTTCGTAAAGCTTTCAGTTGTCCAGATAACACATTAATGAACCGAGCAAATAATTCATGTAGAGTCTGGTAGAAGAAGAAACATTTAAGGAACCAATGTTTGAGCTGCTGTATAAACTGCTGTTTTATTTCATTTGAAATTTTGGAACCAAAGAGGATAATCCACTTTAATGTCTTTCTGCCATATGGAAAAAAGCCATGAATACCTTTGGACATCTTTCTGGGCATGTCTTACATGCAGTTAACCATGCCTTTATATTATTATTATTATTGTATTTTTGTAGTGTGGATTACAAATGATTTATTATAAATTTATACCAGAAGTAAAAATCTTGAATATGCAAACTGCGAGAAAAGACTGTGCACTATTATAAATTACTGTAATGAAACAGTACAATTAATGTAAAAGAAGTAGTTTTAGTTACAAAGGGTGCAGTGATGTACAAAACTGTAGATTCTTGGTGATGCTTGCACTGAAGGCCATTTATATATTTAAAATGTTTTTTTAAATGTCATTTGAAGTGATATTTTATATTGCCAGGTGAGAAAAACACTAAAATGAAAACCTAATAAAATAAGCTTTTTTTAACTTCTAAAAAATGCTTTGTAAATCCATTAGGCAGATACAAATAGGAATTTTCCTGAATTTTTGTAAAGAAAGATGTGTGTTTGATTAGGAACAAAAATAAGCTATCTGTCTGCTTACAAGACAAGACAAATATAGCAATGATGAAGGCAATACAGACAATTTAAGGCAGCACCTAAACAACAAACATGCTTTCATGACCTCACAAAAATAAATTACATGGGCTGTTTCATCCTCAAGTAGCACCTAGGTCCTGTTCATGGTTATGCAGAAAGGGACTGGGATATGGAAGATGTGCAGTGCACACAATGTAGAAAGTGACAGATATTACAAAGTAAACAAACAATCAGTAAAAGTATTAAACAAACTAAAAGTATTATCAATGTATTATTTAGATTATTTTACAAAACATATCTTTTTTCATTTTTTATGTTGGGCAGAAATAATTCATTTATTGATGAGACTGATTACTAAGCAGAATGATAAAACGTTGCATAGGCTACAAAAATGTATGATTTTCTTTTTTTTGATTAAATCCTAGTTCATTGGTGCATGACATTGTAGGCAGTCTAAAAGTATTGCTGATATACGGTGTGATATTGACTTTGAAATATTGTGAGAAATTAGCTTAAAGATATCCATGACCTTTGGCTGTCTTTGATTCATACGTTTGTACATAACCCACTGGAACTATTAAGGAACACATTGTGTTTTTGGATTTCTGTTGTTACATTTCAGGAAGGCATTTTTATAGTTTAACATTGAATTGCCTGTAGATGCAATGCAGCGACCCTTGCAGAACATTTGTGTTTTAAAACCTTAAATATCTAGGGCCCTGTCCAGATAAAATAAAAACAGTACATTGTATGTATAAACCAAAAAAACAAGATGATCTCATGGAGGAAAGAAAAATATGCTCATGCAATTCACATAAATCCCAAGTAAAGTTTTAAACAAGCTAGACACATTCCAGGTGAATCACAACAAAATAGGTTCAATGTTTTATTGTTTTATAGTGGAGAAAAGTGGGAGTTCAGTTGATCTTTATTCATCTCAGTGTTACAAGTATTAAATAAAAGTGCTCTACTATGTTAGTCAACATAAGTGATACCTTTTAGAAGCTATCGTTAAAGCGGACCTATCACCAATATTTTTACTTTACATAAAGAGTAGACAACCCTTTATGTAAAACAAAAATGTTGTTCATTTTTTTCCTGCAAAATTTAAAAAAAAGGGGAAAGCCCCTCTTGTAGAATGGGAGTGCAGACCCTCCAGGAATACCCATACCACGCATCCCAGGAGGCTCCTGGCTGCATTTTCCTACATTGAGGGGAAAGAATGCCAATCTCACGCATGTGCAGTGGGAGATTGGGTGGAGTAGCCAGAACAAGGAGAAAGATGGAGGAAAATGGTGGTGCCTGGAGCTTCCTCCGTGCCGGGGTGAAGAAGGATTCCAGGATGGCGCTGGACCCAATCAAGGACATCCCTAGCCGGATCGAGGGATCTGCACAATTAAAGGTAAGTGTGATTTTTTTCTTTTCAGTTTAGTTCCGCTTTGAACTTTTTTTTTACATTTTTGATGTAGGGGAGGGTTGGACAATCTGAATATTTTTTGGTCTGGTGACCATAGTTATTAAGGCAGAAAATAGGTGGATATCCTACATTTTACAGTTGGCATAAGGTCAAGAGGTATGGGGAAATCTCACAATGAGATCACCTCCTTTAAATATAAACTATGCAGTTTTGGGTTCAATTGCATTGTAGTTTTCAGTGTAGTTTTCAGTGCACAGTGTTTTCAGTGTTTTATATCTGGACATCAGGATATCAGGACAGAGCTGCCTGAAAATAACATAAGAGGCACATTTAGGGGTATGAGTGACTTCTTTAAATAATTTATTTGTGCATGTAAAAATCAGCTTAAGCTACAGACCCCTGTAAGCAACAGGTTCTTTTAGGAAAGTGGATAAGGATATATACCTACTAAAGATTGTTGGATAGTTCCAGTTGGGCTTGATTCTGACTCAGATCAGAACTATGCTAACCTCATATTGGAACAATCTTAGTTCTGATCCAGCATTACCATTCTTGTTATCAACAGGTATAGTAGGCCTCTAGAAAATGACAGCTGTCATTGTTTGGATTGTCTGCGGTGCACTATGTCAGTCATTGTCCCAGATTTATTAAAACTCTCCAAGGCTGGGGAGAATACACTTTTATCAGGGAAGCTGGGTGATCCAGCAAACCTGAAATGGATCAGGTCCAGGATTGAAAGCATTTGCTAACAAATAGCAAATGACTGGATTACCCAGCTTCACTGATGAAGATGTATTCTCTCCAGCCTTGGGGAGCTTTAATAAATCAGGGACAATGACTGACATAGTGCAGCCCAGACAATCCAAACAATGACATTCTAAGCTGTCATTTTCTAGAGGCCTACTATACCTGTCGTAGGGTAATTGACAGGTATAGTACTGCTCATTAAAAAACATACAAACAGTTCTGACTCTGAATTTTTCAATCCAGTCCAAGTTGGAATTTTACTGTTCTAATCACCTCTAATAGCCATTAAACGTACACTACCCTTGCAGGCTGGAACTGAGTATATAACATATTTAGGTACAAGTCACTGTACAATCCATTTAAGTAATGTCAAATACTACTGATTTGGTAGTATGTGTATTTTGGTGCTTTGGTAGTATGTGTGATTTAATATAAGATGAAAGCATAAACTGATCTAAACAAAAGATCTAGATTAGTAGTAGCTAATTCTCAGAAATTGTGCACTGTCTAATAATATAATGGTTTACATGTAGCATATTGTTGGAATGTAAATTGTTAGTGCACTTTTGGGTATTGGGCTCCAATGCCCAATCCCAGTACAGCTGTCCCTGGCTTTTGGGAACAGGTATTGAGCCCAATAAGAGTAAATGCACTGAAATGTTTGCACAGCCCTAGCTTAGGTTAGTGGGGGAGATCTTGCAGGACAGAAAGTGAGGTGAACATTTCATGAGCTACACAAAGCGATATAAAAATATTTCCCTTGTAGAGTGGAAAAGGACATACATAGGCTGTGACTCTACTGCAAACCTAACAGTGTAATATATTTATTTAATTGTGGGATCAACAGATAATAAAAGTGTTACTAGGAATAGGGGTAAGAATTCACCCTGTGGTAAACAGCTGTGGTAATGCTGTTGAAAGACTATAGCATATTTTAATTTTTTTATGATGCATACAGCTACACTTTTATAAATCCTTAGCAAATATACAAAAATACAACCTTATAAATATGTGTGCCATTTCTGTGAGTTATGACCTAAAGCATGGAACAATTTTTATAAAAATACGGTGTTATTTCACAATTTTTCTAATAAAAAGTTCAATATTCTTTAACATTTTAACCTTACAATTGAATAAGGTAAGAGAACTGCACTATATTAGGTCTAAATCAAACAACTGATTCTTTAGAAATCTCAGTTTGTTTTAGGATTTGTCCAATTTAAAAAGAATGTGAATATTTTTCTAATGGCTAAAGATGAATGAACTGACACTTTTTTCCTGAATGTGGACATAAAGAGCCTGATTTATTAAAGCTCTCCAAGACTTGAGAACATAGACTATCAAAGGAGAACCTGGAAAGGATTACATAAATATCATTTACTATTAGTCAGCAAAGGTTTTCAATACTAGACCAAACCCATTGCAGGTTTGCTGGATCACCCAGGTTCTGCTATGATAATACATCTTCCTCAGTCTTGGATAGCTTTAATAAATAAGGATTATATCCACTCATCTGTATTTACTTGTAGACTATAAGTGCACTGGATTAAAGTACAAGTATTTTTCTTTTTGCATCAATTTTACTTGCATATTATTGTTGTTATTGATGGTAGCATTTTTACTAGGTGAAAGTGTCTTGTGCGATTGTAAAAACAGAAAACCAAAATGATGTATCTGAGAACAATAAATAAATGAAAAACCTGCTGCTCCTAAATTGTCTAAACTGGTAATGCTTTTTTTATTTCAAGATTCACATATAGAAAATATTTTAATTATGTAAAAAAATACTGGTAATTCACATTGGCAAAACACTATTAATAAAGCATACTGTCTTTACAAATGGCAATTTTAAAGAAATTTCAACCACAAATTTCTATCACACAAATAATAGAGACAATTTATCACCAACACTTGCTTGAAACAGAAAATTGTTGTGTAAATGTATAGCATAAGAGAAATACGAGAAACAGAAAAAAGAGAAATAATGCTGGTTTGTGAATAAAATTCATTTTTTATAAAATGAAGAGCCATGTTTTTTCTGATAAATTTGTTGACAATATTCATACTTGTTTGCGGTAGGTTACTAATTAGCACCACCAACAAGCGCATGAAACTTCTTCCAGAAAAGTAAAAAAATTGTGATTTTAGTGAATAATTTTTAATGCTTTCTTTTTGCGTCTAAATGCAGGGAGCAGGTACTATGTGTTTAATAGCTAAATAGCTAATTGGCCTAATAAAATGAACACTTCATGTTGAACATGAACATGGCCAGACACAAATGCGAATGTTAGGATTTTAATAGAAAAAAATATTTTGCTGATCTCATTTTGCAATAATCATAAATCAATTGACTTATACATTTATATTATATATTATTATGAGTCCCATTCAGTTCATTAAGTCAATACTATACAAATAATGTATCTAATTTACTTATGTTGACAGGCTCAGTTATCTTTTTCAGACCATTTAATGCCTCCATGTGTTTTGTCAAACAAAGGTCTAAATAGTACTCAGGTACAGTGTTTTAATGTATTAATTTAATTGGGTCCTTCCTCTAGATGACACTGTTCCTCTTTCAGTGTCAAGGGAACCTGAAGCCATTACATATCTTTTTGTTACTGACATAAACTGTCTAGCCACATTATTTTAACATTGTCACTAAAAATGACCTTATTCTTTAACAAGTCCATTCACTGAATTTTCTTGGATTTCATCCAAATACCCATATGCACAAGAAATGCTTTCGTACGACGGTCCATTTTTAATCTACTTTTCAAAATATGAACACAGCTGTTTGAGCTAAATTGCAGTTTTATATGTTTATTTTATATGTCTGATTTTTTTCTTTAGTATTGTGTTATTTTTTGTTGTGTTACTTGAAATAACCAATAAAAAACTTCAAAATGCCCTCGCCGATGCCGATTTTCTTGGTTGTTATTGTACGTTTTCACCTATTTTTAGCATTTTATACAGAGGCAAATAACCAGAAATAACAAATCTAAAACATCTCATTATTTATTGAACCAAGAAATGCAAGGGGTTAATGTACGCAAAACTAATATTTCAGAAATAGTATGGTTTTTTGACTAACACGCCATCTTTTTATGTATCATGAGTATTTTACAGAAAGCTTTCTGAGGTTTTCTGATAACAAAATGTTTCTCTATTGCATTTTTTTTAATTATGGGTCATGACTCAAAATGGGTTGTGGACATAGGTTTGGGTGGGTTGCCACAACTTACACCCACAGAAAAGTTTCCGGGGTGGCAAAATTCCCGTAAACCACAGAAGCAGAGCAAGTTGGAAGAAACCAATGGTAATTTCATTTCTTTTAACTTTAATATTTTTTATAATTATCTATTTACACAATGGTGTAGATTTGTTCTATATTAGAGATGTTTCTGGAGAAAGGCATCTGGATAAAATGTTGGGCCTAAGGTAAGTTTCAAAATGAAAAGTTAAAATTTTAATGACATAAACATTGATAGTTAACTGGCAAACTATTGGTCCCTATTAGGCATTAGTGGACGTTATATACCTCAGTCTGACATTTCCTTAAAAAAAAAAAAAAAAAAATAACAGATTCCTCCATAATAGCATTAGAGGGAAATGGGATAAGTCCTAATCATACTAGTACTTTTTTCTTGTTTAACTCAATGAGAAGAAAATGACATAAGAACAATCCATGGAAACCAAAATCATTAACCCATTGAGGCTGGATTCACACTAAAATCAAATTGAAAAACTGAAATTTGAGAATGATCAGGTTTTCTTTGTCTCAGAGGGTCTCTATTGCTTTTAGGTCTGGGGATGTAGGGGCCAGCCCATGGCATCAACTTGTATTGTCCTGGATATGCTTACATGCTTTAGCCACATGAGACCTGACATTCTCCTGCTCTACAAGAAATTTAGGCCCCACCACAATAGTGTAGGGTCTAACATTTGGTCTGGTGTTCTTATCTCAGTATCTAACAGCAGTCAGAGTACTATTAGGTAGTATGTAAAGGTATGAGGGCATGCTAGGTATTTGTACCCCCACACCCCATCACCGACCCATTTCCAAACAGCTCATGCTGCATTTCTCCTAAATACTTTGGGAGATATAGCAAACATTCTTGCAATGGCATGAATAAATGTGTCGTCTTGAAGGATCTGGACTACCTGTGTATTCTGAGTGGGCTGCAGGAACTGTCCCACTCTATAGTATAGTACAAGTAGGGACATTTAGAACCAAATAAAAGAAGGAAATGCAGTGACAAACATAAAGAATGTGCTGGTAGTTCTTGAAGTTGCTAAAATAAAATTGGATAATGTAATAGCAATATTGTGAATCGATGCTGAAACGGCATTTAATAATGTTAGTACACAATGACTAATTAAAGTATTACATAAATTTGGATCTATTGGTGCATATCTACATTTGATACAGAATATGTACTGTTAACCTACAGCACGAATACATACACTAGGATATATATTTATATATAAGTATATATATCCTAGTGTAAATATATATATATATATATCCTAGTGTGTATATATATATATATATATATATATATATATACAGTGGTACCTTGGTATAAGTCCTTAATCCGTTCAAGATCCTTGGACTTATACCAAACAGGACTTATATCAAACCAATTGTTCCCATAAGAAATAAAAGGAAAAAAAAATCCTTTTGTATTGGCTATTATACATTGATGGGGCTGTATGAAATAATTTAAACACTGCTAATTACTAAAATACATAAATACAAAAGCAATTGGATGAAATAAATGAAAATTTACCCTCACTATACCTTGCTGAGAAGGGTTGAGTGCCTACTAGGATGGTGCTCAGAAGGGAGGAGGAGGAGCTGTTATGTAATTCACAGAGAGTTATAGCGTGGGTTGTTCACTGAATGGTGGCAACTGGCGTACTGACGCTCCTGGGCAGTCTTCAGATGGATCCTATTTTATGTTTATTTGGTTATTTGGGGCAAGAAGACATATATATGGAAGGTATAAAATATAAAGGATGAATTACTATATGTTTATTAGCAGCTAGGCGGGTCATCCTTAATTAATGAATTAATCCAATAGCACCTACTCTACAAGGGGTAATCATGATGTTGAAAATGGTTTTGATAAAGAAAATTTTGAAACAGAAAAAGTAGAAGATAAACAAGTCACTTGTTTTTTAATATATGGTACAAATTCATGGAAAAAGTATTCAGTGTTCACAAAAAATGGTTATATATGATAGATTTAAATATTTCATTTGGGGTGTTACACGTGGTATGTTTTATTATAATATAAAGGTGTTAGTTAATTGCTTTGGCAAGTTATAGGCACATCAAATCAAATATGATCTATGAATAACAAATATGAAGATATGATTCTT
Source organism: Pyxicephalus adspersus (assembly GCF_032062135.1). Classification (NCBI taxonomy): domain Eukaryota; kingdom Metazoa; phylum Chordata; class Amphibia; order Anura; family Pyxicephalidae; genus Pyxicephalus; species Pyxicephalus adspersus. The sequence goes on from NC_092858.1 coordinate 137,409,973, forward strand.
TGTATGTTTTTGGGCAGTGATTTTTTCTATATGTTAAGGTAATATTGCAGTTGAGATATGTTTGGTATTTAGTTGAAGGCCAAGGAGCACTGTAATGTCATTTGCTTAATTTTAAAATTTGCATTTATTGTATGTTAGGTTTTGTGGCAATATGTTATATGTAAAAATGAAAATAAAAATTATATTAAAAAAAAGAAGGAAATGGGTTGACTTGTAGGCTTTATAGCTTTCTAACACCTAACAGCAGGTCAGAAATAACCATGTTTTGATGCACCTATCATTATAAGGATTACTAGCTTGAAATGGTTAAGATTTGCTTCAGCTGTATTTATTGTCGCTTGCCTGTTTACTAAATGAAAGGGAATGTATTTGCTGAAATTTGAAATGCATTTTCAAATATAATATTTCCAGCACAGACATTGCTTTGTAGCCATACCTCAGCTGCCCTAGCAGTAGAATACATAAGCCCATTGAGAAAGCTTTAACAGTGCATTCAATATATTCTGTCAAAGGCAGATAGCTGCACTTTTCTCATCCCTAAGGGCTATGTTTCCAAATGTATGACTTGCTATAAAAACACTCTAGAGCTGTTTTTTTCATGAATATAGTAGAAAATGGCAAAGCTCATAGATCAAAACAACATTTTCTCATAAACAATGATCTGCACAATACCTTTGTACTTTAGCAAATGTGGGCATATTGGATTTTTCTAAAAATGAATGCACTGTTCCTAATTCTTCCACAGACTCATATATGAAAGAGCGTTGCTTTCGCAACTCATGAATGACATGTTTAACAATTCCTTTTCTGTGTCACTATCATGGCACAGATTTCTATAAAAGCCAGGGTCAGGTCAACAACCATTATGAGTTATTTTAACTGCATTTGTAATTTTGTCCAAATGTAAAATATTCCATTCATATACAAAATTATTACACAGGTATGGAAGTTTATTCCTGTTTTTTTTAACTATTGTCTTTTTCCTTTCATAAATTTCCTTGGCACCTATTATAATTGAAAAAAATATTTTTAAATATTTCATAATGGTAATTATCATATCATAAATATCATTTATTTAAGGTTTTCATTTTAATGACACAACTCTCTGTGTTAAGTCCTCATGGTCAACTTTCACCAAAAAAAATGGCACTTACCTTAACTGGTGAAAAGACTTCAATCTCTCTGCAACCAGGTCTAGTAGATCCCACCCCGTCCTGATTTCTCCCTTTTTTTCTGTTACAGACAGAACAGTGGGCGCACCCAACTTCTTTCTTCTGCTTACAGGTTCTGCTCACATCACTCAAAGTTGTGCCTGCACAGTGCGAAAATGTAGAAAAAAGTGTAAAAGGAGTAGCCCACAGCCTCCTATGATATGTGACGTATGTATCCTTGGAGAACACAGCAGTAAAGACAGAAGGAGAGGGGTCCTCCTCGAAAGTTGTATAAAAAACACATTTTACATTATATAAATATATTATAAATGTGGTGGTAGGTCAGTGATAGGTCTATGGCAGAAACACCAAATCCACACCTGAAACCTAAGGAGCCAAAAACAGTAAAAACTAAGTTTGTTTCAAGCAACAGATGAATGAAAGAGTGCACACAGTGCTTGGTATGTTCTTTGGAGAGGGGAAGGGTGAGGATGAGCAAGTGGCACCCAGCTGTGCTCTCCTCAATTGAAATGCACAGTGGTCCTTCCCGATTGGTCATTCAATGATCTGCCTGGATGAATTATTAAACCGTATCAGGGGAAGGATTTACACATGCCGGATTTTTGCCTGAGACAAGCACGACAGTTGGTCTTCGGCAAGAATAAATTGGCATGTGTACGCAGCCTAACTCACTTATTACAAAATCCTTATATATACAAATTTTGTTATAGTAACTAATTGTTTGCTGTTTTTATTTTACAATTTTTGGTTTTTAATCACATTTGGTCATTCCTGTGTATACAATTATGTTGATACTTGTGTTGATTAGCATGGTTAAACGACTTTTTACCTTCCTGCTGAGTGCACAGTTTTGACGTGGCAAAATTTTTTCTTATTACATGTATCTTGACCAGTCTCCAGATGTCAAACACATAAAAAATATTGTGGTCATTCACTTAGGCATGGTCAATAAGAATAAAACGCACAGCTATTTTACATGTAAATCATAGTTATACATTTTATTATTGGGAATTATGGATCTCTTTAGGGAGGTGAGAAAAAGGTTAAATGCACTTCGATTTTTAATTTAGAACCAAGTAGAAAAATGTTCGTGTTTCTTTGACAACAATTATTATTATAAAATGATTGATGTGAAGTTTAGTGATTGTGGTGAAAATTCTCTTTGTGAAGAACATTCATTAATAAAAACCCCAAAAATAAAATGCTACTAAGAGCACTCCAGTGGCTGCACATTTCATACAACATTTAGAGGTTAATTGTCTCATTTTAGCCAGGAAGTAAACAAACCAGTACAATCCCACTGTGTAATGGAAAGTAAAAATTGATCCAGGATTAATGAACTTAACCCAAGAAAAGACACAAACAACCAGAGTTGTTATGTCTGAAACGTTCACTTTGGGGGTCAATATATAAAACATATATAAGGAAAGAACAGCAGATCAAGCTTCACAGGACAATTGTAAGCACTGTAAATAAAAACCACAGTAAAGAAAAACAAATTACAGTACTGAAAAAATGTTGGGTACACAATGCTGTTGGGAAATGTCATTATCAATGACATTATCATCGTTACTGTTATTATATTTAAGCATATATACTAATATATATTTCAAGGTGTACATACACAATACAATTCAAACAGTAATAGTTCATTCTGAAGTAATGATTATTACACTGATATATATAAGACATATGTGTATAAATACCAGAGGAGCTGAATTTCTTGAAATTGTAAATGACCTGACTAATAGATGCTCAAGTTTATTAGGAATCATTTATAATCTTTTATAACTGGTATTCCTACAACTTTTTAACTAGTGTTTGTCAAATTTGTTATTTGTTTTTCACTCACTGACAGCTGAATTGAGCCCAATGCTCAAGTTGATTCATAGATGAATTGAAATCATACTCAAGTCAATGATGGTGTAGCGCCTTTTGCTTAGCTCAAAATCTAGTCCCCCTGCCTGCCTCCTGACCCCAATTTTGGAATCTAGAAACCCCCTTTAAAAGGGGGAGGGGCAGATATTCACCTCCTCAACCTAGAGAACAAGTACAAGGGGTACTTTACCCATTCCCATAAGGGGTTATATACCACCTGGAATTAACAACACAACACAGTAGAATAAACTCTTTTAACATTTTTTAAAAATGCTTAATCCTTACCTTTGCAGCTGTAGTGGTCCACAGCGATCAATCCTTCATCAGCTGCTTCATATCCAGTGTCAGCTGCTCCTTGTTGTTGATTGACAGAAGCTCCACCCACCTCGTTTCAATGCAAATAGCTTGGGCAGCCAAGGACAGAAACCTCCAGCTGCCCTTTTGTGTGATTGGCTGAATGAATGTAAACAAAGATGATAGAGTTCATCATGGTTTACATTCATTCAGCTAATCACAAAAAGGATAGCTGAGGACATAAGGTATAATATATCATTTTTATGACATATTACACCTGTCATTACCAGGTATAGTGTACAGTTCCAGTCACCATACAGTATACCTGTCTGTGTCAGGAATGGGATATAACTCTGTGCCAAATTTGATCACCAGATATCTGTGATGTTCAGCTTTATTCAACATAGCATTTTAGGCTGAATGATTGATGCTCAGGTTGAATTTGTCACAGACCCAAAGCTGAACACCAAGCCTAGTTTCAACAATGTTTTTTTCTACAGTCCTCTAAAATCAAACTTGAATAGACCATGGTCTGTTGTAAATAGATGCTAACAAAAATTGTTTTTTTATATAATGAAACAATATATATAGTACATAATGGAAGGTCAAACCCTTACCTAAACTGAATTGGAACACCTGATATATTGGGCCTGATTTATTAAAACCCCTGATAACTGTAGGAGGTAGACTTTCTTATGTGGACTTTAGTGATCCAGCAAACCTGGAAAGTATTTCTTATAGGTAATTTGCCATTGGTTCAATCCTGGACCAGATCTATTCTAGGTTTGTTGGATAACCTAGGTTCACCCATAAATGTATATCTTCGTTAGTCTTGAAGAGCTTTAATAAATTAGGCCCATAGAATGCATAGAACTATATGACTCAAATGATGCTCCCTTCAGCACAATATCATTCTTCACAGACTTTATTTACCATCAATTACTTTAAATGCATTATTCGTTTGTCAATGTAAATGTTTTGTTTATCCAATAAGATGTCATTATTCCTGCAGCAATACAGAACTGTAAAAATTTTAAATAGGAATAATTTCAAAATATTATTTCTTAAGAATCAAAGGTTATCTTAGTATCTCAAAAATTTGTCTGAAATTCCTCATTAAATTTGGCAGTTTACTTTCTGGTATTTAGTTGGGCTAGACACACCAGTGCTTACTGCCTCACAGACATATCTCGTTGTATATCTGCAGTGTAAGAAGGTTTGTTAAAGCCACTTCTGTGCTGTTCACTTTTCTCCTTGATGGACACTAATATCAGAAAGCAAAAACCCTGCCTCCACCAGGATGATTGCCTTCCATTAGAGGCACAATGTACAACAGAAAATAGTCTGTCAGTCAATGTCAGTAATGGAACAAAGATCTGCTGTTGGAAGACCACATAGATTGCTGATGACTATTCATTTGCCCTCTGCTTCATTTTTACATACTTCCAGAGTTCAGTTTTTCTTTAAACATGATTACATCCTAATCTGAAACTCAACTGAAATATATTAACTGTAAAATATTAAACCACCAAGATCAGAAAGAACCCCCAAAACATGTTCAAAACATCAAATGTGTTTACAGCACAAACCTTGGTTTATTTCAGGCATACACTATGCAGTATTTTAGATAAAGTTAGATGAAGGGTGCCCAACCTACGAGCTGGCAGATCTGGACCTCTCATTGTTCCCTCTCTGCTCGTTGTCTTGCGTTGGATGGAGCACTCATCTCCTATTTTTGTCTACTGAGTTTGTGCTACCAGGAGAGGGATCTTCCTGAGCATGCTCAGTGTGAGCTCCCTGAGAGTGGGCGTGTACTATAGACCTGGCAATCGGCTGTGGCTTCTCCCCGCCCACCTTGTACTCTAAAATAATCCTAGCAGCAGCAGCAGCATGAGAGCTGTGTCTGTCTCCATGCAGCTGTCATTATCCCCATGTAAAAACCTTCATATCTACTTCACTAATTATCATGGAAATGTGAAATGTATTACAGTCAGTGAAATTTTCACATTAAGAGGGGCTATTTCTAGACCAGGGTCCCCAAATTGAATCTGCATGTTGGGGATCCCCTGGGGGCCACTCTCATGGCAATGTACATTAGGGTACTGCCAATTGTCTGTGTGCTGTGGTGCCCCTTGAAGTTCACAAAAGTTTACAAGATTGCATTCAGACTGGTGGTGAGGTTGCAGTGTGGTTACCCCTTCCTCAACCCCAATTTCTTTTTAACAGTAGAGAAAGGAAAATGTAGGATAAGTGGGGGACTCTTGTGGCTACCCCTCCAACTACAATTTTATCTCTCCTACCATACAATGGGGCCCTGTCACATATAAATGTCCGCTTATCCTTGAATCCCAATTTTTCCTGAAAGAGGAGCTGTAGATATATTAACATGTAAGATAAATGGTGGACTCTTGAGGCTAACCCCCTAAAATTTTATTGCTGGGGCGCCATCACAAGGTAAGAAATACTATATCTGGCCACCTATTCTCTGTGAACCCCAATTTCTTTGGAACGGGGAGATGTAGGGGCCTAAAGATGTAGTAGTAAGATCATATCCCCCTTGGCTACCTGTCACATGAATTGCATTTCTCTGGAAGTATCCATTGCAGAGATTATAGGGTGGAAAGAAGATTAGTGACCCCCTATAACTGACAGGATGCATTGCATGGTGTAGTTTTTTTCTGCTCTTTGGTACAGCAATGGTGAGCGGGGAGCAATATATGACCGGCCAGCACTGTATGATAGCTTTTGTTTTGTATCTTTTATTATTAAAATATCAGAATAATAAAATGAGCATCAAATGGTGAGTGCAGAAATTCTTGATTTGTCATCTCTTTAATTGGTGCATGTATGTTACGGTTACTAGAAATATTTCAATTAAATTTCATTTTAAATAAAACTATTCTCGTTTTAAGCATACATTTTAAGGTTTGTTCGCATTGTGGCCTGTAAGTTTTATCCTAATGTCAACAGCGGGCCCCCAGATACAAAAGGTTGGGCACCACTGAGTTAGATGATTGATTCATTGTTTTCATATAGTCTAATAATAATCTATCTGGGTCTATATAAGTACTTAGATAATGTATTAGTGTGAGGTTTGAGCACAAAAAGCTTTGTTTGATTCAGAAGCATGGGTTTAGCAGAGTCACATTTAAAATGCTATACATTTATTGCCTTTATTGACTTAAAATAAATGTAAACAAGAAAACGTGAGAATTCTGAACAGCACAAAAAAGTTTAAATAAACCCCAATGTAACAAATATAATCAGTTCTAATCAATCAATGCTACTTGTCTCAACTAAGATGCTAAGTCTCTGTAGTCTTCTGTACCTTATTCTCTGCTAAAATGAAGTATACTCCTTAATTATCATTTTATTTTAATGCCCTTCTTTCATATCTACTTAGATTAAATTGATGATCTCTTCCTACCAGGATATGCAGGGAAACCAAGAAAAAGACAAGGACAGAGAAACTGAAAATATTCATCGCCACTGCCAGTCAAAAAGATTAGTAACAGCATTTTGTAGGTGCAAGGGATTAATAGCACCAAAATTGTGTAGGTCTGGGAGTCCATTAGATGGGCTAATTAAAAATTAAGTTACAATGACCCTTCTTGATGATCTAAAGCTGAAACCGTTATTAGCTGAAAATGTAAAAACTACGTCCTACAAATGTCTTTCATCAGTCTTTATAATGGCATTACTTTATCAAATGATGTTGTAGCAATAAGCATAGAAAAAATATAAGAATTTAATTCATAATTCCAGGTCGTTCTTTTTTTATGTGCAATATCCCCTCCTAAATACCCTTAAATACATGCAAGTTTTCAGACTTTCTTTCTGCACCTGTATTAGTTTATCCATTAGAATTGATTTCCTAAAAGAGTTTGGACTGTTAGGTAAGCAAAATTGATTTCAGAACCACCTTTCAAGGGAATATTTCACATGGTGAATGTGAAAACAGAAAAATTAATTTTGTTTGTACATGGCAGCAAAGCTTTACCTTATTCACTAAGTTAACCAAAATGTCCTTACAATGTGAAAATTCACTTAGTTACATGAACAACCTGGTTCATTTTTTTTTCTTTAGTAAATTACCCACTTTTTTTGCTTTACCAATATAATGAGGTCAGTGCTCTATGTACATATCACAACAAAAATGTGAACAGTGGAATAAAAGCATCATATGGCTGCCACATATAGGAGGAAAGTGAGTGAATGCTGATTTTGGAAAGTGTATGTTCACTTGAGTTACCAAAAATTCAATCATGTGCATGCAAAAACCCTATTTTTTAAAAAAAGTTAAAAATGTACATCTTTATCTTATATACGTAAGTGATCATTAGTAGCTCAACACAAATCTGATATGTTTGTAGTCAGTAGTAGTGTTGATGTTCGAATTCAGGTTGTCCCTATATTCGACCCGAATATGGCTGTTCGAATTTGGGTATACCCGAACCGAATTTTGCTGCATTCGACAGCAAAAGTTCGGGAGAAAAAAAAAAAAATTTTTTTTTTTCTTAAATTATTTATTTCGTATGTGTTTTTTATTTTAAACTTGTTTTTTTTATTTTTTACAGGTTATCCTACAATGACATTATGAATCATAATGTCATTGTGGGATTCCTGGACCGTGGGAACTGAGCGGTCACGGTTAATTGAAAGCAGGTGCCTTCAATTAGCTGTAACCGCAGGCAATAGGAGGGCAATGAATGGAAATACTATGTCCATTCATACCTCTTCTGCTCTGTGATTGGCTGAGACATAGACCAATCACAGAGCAGTAGAGGTATGAATGGACATAGTATTTCCATTCAACCTCTATTGCCCTCGTATTGGCTCCAGGATCAGGGGAGCAGAGCTGTCAGAATAATGCTCCGCTGATTGCTCTGCTCCCTGAGTTGTTGAGGAAAGGGAAATCCTGATCAGGCTTTCCCTTTCCTCAGGGAGCAGAGCAATCAGCGGAGCATTATTCTGACAGATTTTTCCTTGAATATTTACGTCTATGGGCTTTTGAAGACTGGGGTGCTTGTTCATGTGTGCATCTTCATCTTGGCAGTTTAACCTCCCTAGCGGTAACCCCGAGTGTGACTCGGGGTACAAAAAAGTTGCTAAAAGCGGTAACCCCGAGTCACACTCGGGGAAGGTAATCCTATGGAAGTAATAGTAAATACAACGCTTACCTGATGCGCCGGCGTCCCGCGTCGTCCATCGCCGCGATCTCTATCTTCTTCTCTCTTCCTCCGGCCGGCTTCTGCACCCAGTGAGTCACCGCGGAGTTCCCGGTGACGTTGGGGAGTGTGTACGTTGCCGGCGGGGCGGGAAATTCAAAATCCATTTGTATTGCATTCAATACAAAATACCTGTATTGAATGCAATACATTAGATTTATATGTGTAAAAGCAGTTCATTGTTTTCAAGAACATTTATTTTACAGTATATATAGTAGTATGAGTATAATATGTATTTTTTTTTAAATTAAATAAAAATAAATTTTTTTAAATATATAGTTTTTTTTATTTTTTTTAATTTATTATTTTTACATGATTTTGTGTTTCAAACTGTATTATACTCATACTATTATATTATACTGTAAAATAAATTTTCATGAAAAACAATGTACCGCTTTTAGACATAAAACCGGAAAGAAATGAACCGCTAGGGAGGTTAGGGGTCCATCTATGTTTTTCTGTTCAGAAGGCAAATGGGCCACATACAGTGATCATATAGAGGGGAAGCATATGCAGATGAGTGTGGTACACAGAAAAAAATGTAAGTCTTCTTGTTATTTATTACAGATCTGGCTGTGCAATTCCCAGACTTCCTACAGGACTGGGTGCCCCTGGTCCTGGCTTGGACCCTCTAGCTTGGATATCCACATCCAAACATGTCTTCTCTTACCCAGGAGCAATGCCTTCCAGCAGTCTCTCTATATTGTCTGATCTCCCAGATACTCATCATTTGCCAACATTGACTATCCCAGTGTCATTTAGCACCTTTATACTCTTGTGATATTATTAAGGCATTCCTAATTATGTATGAAATGAATCCACAGGTACTATAGCGCATGTAGAATGAAATGGGTTACATTTTATCTGCCTAAGAAGGGAGATAGATATATGATATTTCATTTTAAAAAGTGATCGTGTAATGTATTTTAATGGTGAAAGAAAATTGCAAACAAACCACACCAGGAACACAGCTTCAAATTAATCATCTGCTGCATTCAAAATGGGTTTTGTAATGACACGTACAGTAAACACCGCAATTTATATTTGTTATCAATCAAATGGCCCCTGGGTTTGTTGTTCAATCTGCCATTGTGAATCAATGAGGCAAACCATAAATTGTATCCAATTAGGTGTAATTGAACCAGCCAAGAAATCAGCATTTCCTCTTATGCAGCAGCATTTGTACATTATGCAAAATATAGAAAATAATGCAGATAGAAAATTGTTGGTGGCTGGCAAATAGAAATGCCATTTACATACAAAAGAGCCATTTAAATGTACCTGCAAACAGCTGTGTTAAACAGCTAAATAGGAATATTGTAAGGATTTAGTACATTGTGTTATTGCGAAGTTTGTTTTCAGATGTATGCTGTATATAATGATATTACAGATAATATTTTACTAATTTTATCAGTAACACCTACCATAGAATGTGGAAATTAGCAAATTATAACTTTCATTGTAACCCAAAGGTTACCGGCAGACAAAATCAAAAAGCTAAGAATATTTATGTATTATAGGCAAACTGTTTATGCACACAAATCTCACTTGAAATCAATTGAAGATCACAGCTTTGAAAGGGAGAGGAAGAAACAGCACAAATAGCCAACCATTTGTCCTGCAGAGCAATGAGCATGCTGATAAAAGGAGAGCAGAGAGATGAATCCATCAGTCAGCTGCTTATCCTTTTACTGCCCAGACACATGCCAGAGAACGGACAAGCCCTGTACAGTTTATTCTACTGAAGCAGAGAAAAAGTAAATAATTCTCCCTTCTATATACTGTAAACCTTTAGATGTATGTAGCCATGTTCCTAAAGTCCAGCTTTAAAATGTTTCTAAATATTGAAGAAAAAAACTAATATACTGCAACTTATTAGTAGTTGGATTAAATTCTGTATTAATTTCCTTTCAGAATATATACTTGTAAAAAATACAGTAATTGAGCACCCTAGGACAGAATATGCGTTACTGACAGGATCATCAGAAAAAAAAACAAACCTTAAAGTATAAAACAAGTTCAATCACTAGATCTAAGGAATGTTAATCTGCAACATATTACATTTCTGTTGGATGCAGGTACTTGTTTAGAGGTTTTGTTGGATGCTAGTAAATTTGCTCATCCATTAGCTCTTAGTTTAAAAAACATCCAGATGTTATGACAAAAGAAGGGGGTTGTACTTTCTGTTGGGTTATTTTTTATTTAAATGATAAAATATACAGCAGGCGGCATGAGAAGATATGGTAAAGATAGTACATGTGGTAGATGAGATAAAATAGGTGAATCGGCACATTTACCCAATGCTATCTACCCAGAAATGGTTGTATTTATTTTTGATGCACTAACTCCCATTAAGATGTGGGGAAGTGAATGGATTCCACACACTATTTTCTGTCTGCTCAACTAAAACAAACCATTAAAAATGCTAAAGCAGCCCAGATGAGCTTAAAGAAGGAGATCAGAAGTAACAAAAATAGTTCCTAAGCATGTCAAGCACAAACTGAAAGAATTCTACATTTGCCAGTCTACCCATGCCTTAGTGTACTAGATGAGAGCTAATGCACTAACAATGACCTATACAAACCTCTTTATATAACAGGCATGCTCAACCTTTATCGTTTTCCCTTTCTTTTTTTAATGTATTTTAGAGCAGAATCTAATAAGCCATTCCTCCTAAACCTACTAACCTAACAGGTTTGGAAGAGTTTTCCAGCTTACAGAGATTTTATGTAATGTAATGAGCACATTGTTTTCAGTAGAATTCAACAGAATACATGCTAAAATTACAAGAAACATTTTCCTTGGACAGCAAGTTTGAGAAACAAGACTAACTTAGTGATATGTGGTAGGTCGGAGCTAATGATCACAAAGGTTCGAGATTTCCAAGTAACAAAACATAAAGTCAATGAGATCTGTGCCTCAGATAAACCTGATGTAAAAAGAAAGACCCATTTCTTAAGAGATTGGAGGAAAAACAGGAAAAGGCAAAACTGTATAGGGAGAGAAAAGGTAAAAGAAAGAGTCCCAATTTGAGAGTATGTAGAACAGCCATTCCTAACGAGGGTTCCCTGAAAACATAAGGTTCTTCTAGAGGAGTCTAGGGCAGGGGTCAGTAACCTTTACTATCAAAAGAGCCATTTTGCCTCCTCTTCCACTAAAGAAAAATAGTCCGGAGCTGCAAAACATAACGCAGTTTATAAACTTTTAAAAGTTTTAATATTTTTTTAATTTTACCTGTTACAAGTGTGCATGTGTAGGCCTACTTTGAAATAAATTAAACACTGAACTATGCCCCTAGAAGCCTCCAGCTTCTAACGTATCATCCTGTTACATTACAAGCTGGAGGCTTCTAACGTAACAGGGTAGATTTTTTTGATGGGCAGAGTTCTTTATGTTCTGATGATAGCCTAACAATTCAATTTTAGGGGGTGTTAGTCACAGGTGTCCCCCACTTGCACCTACATTTTTGGTTTTGTACATCTCCCCATTCCAGAGGAATTGGGGTTCAAAGGAGGGGGATGTCATTGTACACACCCATTTGTACACGCCCCGTGGTAGATTTATTTCACTGGTAGATTTTTTTCATTAGAACACCGGATAGGGAATCCCCCTCCTTCGCAGTGTCTTGGGAGGAAGGGGATCCCCCATCAGAGATCTCCCCGCGGCAGCCGAAGGGAGCCACAACAAGGAGGCTGAAAAGCCGCATGCGGCTCCAGAGCCGCAGGTTGCAGACCCCTGGTATATGGTATTCTTAAGCTGTGGCTGACTGACCTCCTCATTCATGGTGTCTGCATAGTTTTGTGGCTAATATCAGAGCCAGCACAATTAAACCAACTTTTTAGCTGTTTTTAGGAAAAGGTAATAATTAGGTTTTAAAAGGGTTCATCTAGACCTAAAAGTATTTCAAGGATTATGATTAGTGGGTAATCCATGGGTTTTTTGGAAAGTCCTGAAGAAGTTATTTATAGTGCAGGTAAACTTGTTGGTGATCATGATTTTGTTTTATTTGATTTTACCGAGAGCAATGAAAGAAGACTTCTAATGTTTTGCAAAACAGGCCACCAAAAGAATATATATAAGAAATATCATATCAGGCATTTAAAGCATTGTAAGGAAGAAACAAACTTAAGCAATGGGGCAGTTTCCATGATCTTACATACTGTGAAAGGTAATGATAACCAATTAGGATTTCTTCTTAGGTGAATTGTTTTGCATATGATGGTGAGGGGTGAGAACATGTGCAGGTTTTTATTTGTGTCTTTGTTCCTGCTGAAATGAGGGAAAATCCTCAGTTTGGATGTGTAGTCAGAATAGTGGGGAAATCTTTCAGTAAAGAGACTTGTTTTGTTAACAATTCCAAGAAGGGATTTCTTACTTGGGAGAGACTTTTTCTTAGTTCTCATTGGGCCTGATTTATTTAAGCTCTCCAAGATCGGAGAAGATAGACTTTCATAAGAGAACCTGGAAATGATTTTTGAGATCATTTGCTTTTAGTTGTCAAATGTTTTTAATCCTATACAAAATACATTCAAGCTCTGCTGGATCACCTGGGTTCTCCCATGATAGTCTATTTTCCCAGTCTTGGAGAGGTTTGTTAAATCAGATCCACAAGTAATGGGAAACAGGTGACAAAAAATTCACAGAGGATTTAACTTCTTCTTCTTTTATCCAAAAATAAACATTATGTAATTTAAGCAAACTGAAAACTAATTGGCTGATATGGTTTGCACAGGATTATTGTTTTCTGTATTGCTGTCCTGAATATTTCCATACCTATATACAGTGTGCATAATCTAACCATTACAAAATAAAATAAGATGCTCATGAAATGCTTTACACTCATGCACAGCCTGCCAGACCCATATGCTGTGTAAGAAAACAACAAGCTTTTTTGTTGATGCCAAATCACGTCTGCTAATATAAAGCAATTTATTTATGCTGTCATTTACATGCACGCACAGTCAACATCCTCCTGAGTATCAGCTGCAATGGGAAATCTGAAAATGTAATCCACATAGAAGCTATGCATAGAAGCCAATAAACCATATTGCTCAGCTCAGCTTTAAGAATGGTATATATAATATCAAAAGCTATTTTATTAACAAACTAGCATTTTATATTATTTTAAGGGATTATTCTTCTAGAAAATCACATTATTCACCCTAGTATCTTCTACTTACTTCCCATCTCTGAGCTGTAGGCATTGTTTCTCATTTGCTTGACTGCATAATTTCACTCCTCGAACATGCATGAGTTGGTGCTTTCTTCTACTATCTTCTCAGATACAGTTACATTTCACAAAGTCAAGGCAAAACCTCATCTTTTATCTTGAAAATTACTGCTGCTTCTCTGTGCCTTTTTGTGCAATTTGATGGCTAAAATATACAGACAATATTAAATAAATGCCAGCTCACGATTCTGCGTATTCTATTTTGTCTGCCTTTTTTTTTCAGATTTGTGAGTCATACTGATTCATAATGTATTTTATCTTTGCAGAGGAAAAATATGTTATTCAAACAGGTTATATCTTCTTGTATACACAATAAATCATGATGCTAGGGTAAACATTCATAATTATCAATATTTATATTAAAAATAAATATATGTATTTCTTCTCAATATCATTTTTTAATAAAGATTTTGCATTGTGACAAGTGAAGCAGAAGGCCATTGCTATCCTTGCTGGCTGGTGTCAAATAAGGACTTTCAAATTCAAATGAGATTATTTATACTACAATAATGTAGCAAGCCCATAGGGCTGCATACCATGTTATTATTTTAGGACACATTCTGACTTCTGGACTAGGAGTGTGGGCTTGCATAGAGAAACACCATTCTCCTAAATTAAGTGAGGAAAATGTATGTGCAGTGGTTAGGGGTTTAAAGTTCATTTAATGCCAGGTTTCTGAGATGCATTATCCAAATGGAAAATTGGCTAAATATCTGGCAAAAGGTGGTGGAGCAGATGTGTTGTGTTTTCTAGAAAGTTTTTCATTTATACTCACCCTTCTAGGTTTCTTCAGCATCTAAAAATGCCCCAATATGTGTTTCCTCTCATGCAGGATTCCAGGATCCTAAAACTGCTATTGTTTGCATGCAGATAACAATTGGGAGGTATCTCCTGAAGATTTACTGTAGCAACCCTTACTACCTGTCCCAAAATTATATTTTTATAGTTGAATAGTTTGTAGTGTTTAGAAAAACATCAAGTTTAACCACAAGGAAAATGGGATAAAGAAAAATTAGTCAAAGTTACGTTTAAAAGGTCAAAAGGGAATATTGTCCAAATATACTTGCCAGTGAATCTGCGAGGGAATCCTTTATACATTTATCCAATTGATTTTAATGTTGGATTTTCATTCCTGGATTTAAATTCCACCTGGGACACTATCTGCATATCATTTCCAAACTCTTTCCTATCTGTGTGGGCTTCTTCCCTCTATCCAAAAACATACAGTACTTATTTACTTACTTCATAAAAAAATTGATATGTTAGACTACAGTGACAGATTTGGATTTATATATGAATTTCTATGACATTTAATTACAACTACAATTGCAAGTCATGGCCGCATTCATTGTGAAGTGACCCGGCTCTAGAGGTTTATTTACTGCAGAAGAACTCTCAATGGAGTTTCTCTATAGAGAGTTTATCTGCAATTCAGTTCCGCTGGTCACCGGGCTGATCTTGCAACCCTGGGAATCCTGTTTGCGATCCCAGGCACTAGAGATTAAATGGGGACAAGTCTCCCCATTCAAAACCTCTAGTGCTCCCTGATTGGATGAGGAAAGCTTTCGGCGCTGCATTCAATATTCAGCACAGCCCGCAATCTTTTTTTTTTTTTATTTTGAAAATTTTTTTTTTTATTTTAAATTCGAGCTCGATCAGCAAACTTTTACCGGCCATTCTCACAATTTCGGTAAACGAGAACGGCCGAATTCGCTGTGAGATTGAAAACTCGCTCACTCATCCCTAAGCACTATCCAAGTCCAATATCCTATCATCATTTTTTTAAATAATTCCTATAAAATTCCTTTTATATTGTTACTATTGACTGTAATCTGCCGAAAACCAAATGTCATATGGGGAACACTGTAAGAAGTGTGACAATACCAATGAGCAAATAGAAAGAAACAAATTTGAGACATGAATATGGGTGACTTTGGAAAAATTTGCTGCTGACCTACCTATAATACAAATAAAGGAAGGCTAAGGGGCTGCCTGTGGATGAATATGTATATGTCATATATTGACATGTTCAATATAAAAATATATCTCTGATTTAATTTATTAGATGAATTATATTTTATGAATATTTAGACAATTTTATTTGAATAAAAGGTACCCTAAAATTTCATGGGGGTTTTATGAAGGGATTGTGTAGATTAAAAATGTGGCACTGATATACAGCTGTCCTTGACAGACTAAAAAAAAGTTTATTATAAACAATAAAGGCAATGTTTTTGAATGGCCAAACACTATGACTTTGGGATCCATTTTTTAAATAGTGAGGCACTAGACTGATTAGCATCACATCTGTCTGGTTACTGTCATACTGGTCCCTCCATTCCCATTGCATATCCCCTAACTAATTGGCAATTACTTTTCATCCTCAGGCTTCTTCTTTCAGACAGCTTTAAGAACCTGTAGAAGAGAAAAAAAATCATAAATGGTGAAAGACAACGCAACTACATCATTTTTTAATACACCTCTGCTCTGCTTCTGTTATGAAAGTGGCTGCACAATTAGAAGTTTTGTACATATGCAAATAAAATTAAGCAGCTGGCAGAACTATTGCTAATGTAAGCTTCCACCAAACTAGTAAAAAGGATTTGGAGTTTCTGGAGTCGGGGGCTTTATGCTAGTTGATGTGCTCCTGCTTGACTTTATGGTTTATGATCCCAGGCTCTCCTAAAGGCTAAATAAAAAAACGGTTTTAATCATTTGCAAACTTTATAATAAAATGAATTCAACAATAATGATTTGTAAATCACTTCAAAGTTCCTTGAAGCAGGCTACTTGCTAACACAAAACTTTCCCTTTGCTCTTGACGAATAATCAAAATATTGCTTTGACGTCAATTTTCGAAGCGAAGTACTGTAGCTGTGCCCCTTAGGTCAGTAAAACATATTTTATCTTTCTTTACTTCAATTACTGTTGGATGATATTCATGTTATCCCTTCTCTCCTGAGGGTATACCTTTATGCAATTGACCCAAGATATTCACTGTGCCTCAGCACATACTTTGTATCATATATTGTATCCTTTAACTTGTGATTTTTCTGTTTTATTTATAGCCAAACAGTGTATTATATTATTAGGTGGTAGATTTGCTCACCAGAGGACTGCAAGATCCTCCAGTGGGTAAAGCTATTTGTAGAAGTCAGGCATTGGCCCTCAACTTTTTAGAAGCCACCCGATGACATTGATATACCTTATGTAAGGGTCAGCATTACAGGTCAGGGGGTCAGGGAGCATAGTAGAGTGTCTTAATCCCAGCACCAGCCAATAAGGAAGCAGAGTTTTCAGATTGTAGGGGAAATAGTTCGAGTTCTTTGGCGTCTGGGGGCAGGGTATAGCTGGTGGTTGTATCAGCAGTCTAGGAACTGGATTGGGTAATTTTATCATGACTGAGAACACACAGTTAATCATTTGACATCAGCACTCAAAATAAGATAAATATAGATAGTATCGAAAAAAAATACAATGTTGAAGCAAGGTCACCACCAAAATGAATTCCTAGAATGATCAATCCCCCAAAAAAACTAGATCAATATGGATGCCAGTCTATGCCTTCAAATGCATCATTGGGCTTGGTCTCCAGATGCCTCCAGACATACCATACCCAGAAGCAAATATGAAACACAGAGTCAGTTGATCCTTGTCAAATTTCATGAAATCTCAGAATATTTGATCAGGTACAGACTCATGTTTAAACCTCTAGCTCTTAAATGATACACCTTCAAAAAACATATCTGATTTATTTATTCTAAAAGCTAGATGTGGAGAGAACAATTACCATGCATAGTATATGTAGAGACAGAAAAACACATTTTGAGAAAAAGCCAGACATGTAGGCAGAACTTCAAGGGCTGTTCTAGGTACAAATAGATGAAATAAACATTACACATCAGCAGGCTGTATTAATAAAAAAAGAAGAAAACCAATAAGCACAGTACACAGTTACCAAAGTCATGATCCCGCTCTCTCTTGGATTAGATTTTTTTATATATTTAAAAAATATATGGTATATGGATTGTACACCTTTTATAAGTCTTTCCCATCTTGTTTAGTTCAAGTCCAGACATTGCAATATTTAGCTGTTTTTTTAGGACAATGCATACAGAGTAACTTCTATTCCCCAATAATATGAATAAATATCCAATAAAAACACACTCATGTTATGACATTTGCAATCTTGGGAATTATGTCCGTTTTTCATCACAAGATTACCCAGTGAATGGGTTACATAAAGAGATGAGATTAGTGTAATTTTATTTTAACACAATTTGTTTTGCAAGTCCATGTAAATTAAGTCTTGGATGAGTGTGCACAGAAAAATATAAGAAGCTGTAGAGAACAAATCGGTTTTATTGATTTTTTGATTCTGGCAGGGACAGTATAATGTAAATTAAAATTTTATATTTAGTTTTTGTATGTGGTCTTTTCTGTTACCTAAAATGCAATTTATTGCCTGACAATGGAATTCAACGTTAAAGAGATGGTCTAAGGTTTTTGGTTGATTTTACTTTATTTTTTATGTAAATAATTGGAAATAAATATGCCAGGTAGGTTCCTTGACATTTAGTTTTCAAGGTTTCATGTGTAATTGTCCCTGTCTTATTAGTTCAAATGTTTCTTTGCAGGGAGGAAGAGGTGGCTTAGTTGCAAACATCTGTTGTCCATGTGTTACCTGGTTAGGTATTTTCTCTTTTTTTACAGCTACTAAAAATTTGGGTGGACTTGAACTGGGGCCTTTGTTAAAGCGTGAGAATGGGACATTTAACATCAAGTGTCTTTGCCTCCATTCTCTTGGGCCTTGGATGGTGCAAGAAAAAATTCCCAACTGAATTCACCTAGCCCCTAGGCATTGTATTCACTTGGTTTTGGGCAGTCCGGTACTTAATACCGTTTCTGTAACGTGTGTAGAAATTTTAGTGGTAGGTGAAAAAAAAAAAAGCAAGATCTAGATCATTAGAGGTGTCTGTGTATTCTCCACTGCCCTTACTTATTTTTTGAACTGCAGGGATAGCATGGGTTAGGTCTCTCAGCCACAGTGATTTTAGGAACACATCATAATTGATTTTTGCGCATTTAACAAGGATTGTAGGTACTTAATAAATAAAGGCACATTATGAGGGTGGAATACCTTACAGATGCTGTTGTTTTTGTTTTTTTATATACATTTATCACATTTTGTTTTGGCCCAATAAACAGTAAAAATGTTTATATTTTATAATATGTTGTATATTTATTGGATACCATCAAGGCTTTATTGTAAATTAGAAAATGCACTGCTTTAACAGTATCAGTTGCTTTCAAAGCTACCTTAACAGATTGCCTTCAGAGTAGATTCAATCTATATTTAGCACCTGAATGACTCACTTTGTGTTTTATTCACAGATGCGGAGCTATTTTTATCTTTTGATTACACTTGGCGTGCTTGTCACTGCTGTCTGATGCATTAGCACAAAACAGGTAGAAATATGATTATTGATTCTCTCTGAGATTCTCACTCTGAGGTCTCCTTGAGATGAAAAATAAAACTGATATCAAGTTTCATTTCTGCCAAGTAGGAGGTTAATTTAACACATTTCAGGTCACTGAAATCAGTTTCACCAATTCCCAAATAAAAGAACTGTTTTATGTATATTGTGTTCTCAACAAAATATTTGAGCATCAACTGTGTAGATGTAAATCTTTTTTTTCTTTTCTATCTGTCTAAATAAACAAGTTTCATTTAAAATATAGTCATAACAAGAATATATTAAAATTGAGTTGGTAGAGAATTGAGAATCTGTGTAAATTCAAATGTAATAAAATACTTCATGTGGAATATTTAAAAGTTTTGTAATGCCCTATATATTTCAGAATAAATAATTGTTAAAAAGAATTGTTTCATGGAGGTCTCTTTAATATTAGGGTATTTATTCGATCCAAATCAATAACTTATATTTTAGGTTAATTTAATATGATCTGGTCAATGGTAATTGCCCTAATGATAAGGGAAAGGACAATTAACATTTTCCATGGAGCCGGGTCCATCTTCCAGTTGTCTTAAATGTGGACATAGTGATGCAGATTTACGTCATGCTTTCTGCGGCTGCACTAAATTTGAACCTTTTGTGTTTCTGTAGTATTATGTGCTATGGAACATTTGGTGAACATCTGGTGAATTATCCTCCCTGAACCCCTGAATGGGCCATTTTTTGGCACCTTGGAATTTCAAGGCACCTCAATTACCCAGAGTGTTTGTCCATTACTTCCTCAGTTATGAAAAATGCAATCCCATAGAAATAGATTTACCCTGAACCCCATACTCTACAACTTTTCTAAAAAAGCTTATCCATTTTTTCAAATGGATTGCATGGAAACTTCTTTTGTAAAATAATCACGCATCATCTGTTTCTTTGCAGTATGTGAATCCTTAATTGACACAAACCCGAATATAACTATAGAAAGTCATACAAACCTTTGAATTGATTCCTGGTGCTTTGTTATCATCCTTCAGTTGAGTTCTAATAATATTCTATGACCTTTTTGCTGGCCACCTTTGAGTCTTTTTGTCAACAGATTGATTAATCTTCTTTTTGATAGTATCTGTACTGCTATATCATTTTTTATCACTGTAAAATATTAAAAGTTTTTTTTATCTTTGAATAAAAATTGTTATTGAATAAAATAGGTTTTCATTCATTTGTGGAAAGGTACATAAACATCTATCTAACCTTTATAATTACATGTAATAGATTTACATATATCTCCAAAACCTTATTGAACCCATGGATAATTCAAAGAAAAAAATGTCTGACCTTTACAGCTTACTGGTGCTTGGTGTTTGATTCACATACAGGTAGTCCCCAGGTTCCATACGAGATAGGGACTGTAGGTTTGTTCTTAAGTTGAATGTGTATGTAAGTCAGAACATGTACATTATTTTAATAATGTACATGTTCTGCAAATGGGACGCAAATAATAACGCAAATGGGACAGATGTTTTTCTCAACATATTTGGCATGGTGTTGTATAAAAAGCCTCGCTGGGATTTATTCACAAACAAAGCAAAAAAAATCTTTATGGAGCTCAGAACTTCATTAACTTTTGGAACAAGCTGTGCTTTGATATGAAAAAAGGAACTGCAGAGTTTGTCTTGGCCAATAAAGAGATACAAGAGGCTGAAGAAAGAGCTCACCCCCTAAGATCACCCACAACCTCAGTGTTTAGCAAAAGATTTCTTCAGCAAGTCATGCAAACCACACCCCCCATCTAGCCTCCACCTTGCACACAGCGAGCAGGGAATCCCTGTTCGTATCTAAGAGGCTTGCTTATGTCAGATGTCTCTAACCCAGGGACTACCTGTGTATCTCTTATTATTACAGATTCTATACTTACCTTTCTATTTTTGTCCAAGATTTTCCTTTACTTTTGACCCTGTATACAAAGCATATGGTGAAAGGAAATGCTTACTGTCAGCAATGGACTACTGTAGTTGTGGCCATAAAGCTAGGCACCTATGGAACCCTAGGCTCCTGCCTTTATAATATGAAGTTACATTTTTGTCTATATAGGTTAATACAACATTATATAACTGAAACATTTAAAGGAAGATAAAAACATTTATACTACTTTATTAGTACCTGCATTCAAGGTATCTTTATATTAAAAAACTCCAAGCCAACGTGAAAATGTATTCATTATAGAATTTATCCTCATGGCTGAGCTTTTGGGAAGGAATGTTTAAATTAAAACTAAATCTCAGGTATGTATTTACTGTAGATCCTTTTTTTGAGCGTTTAACTTGGTCATTAATGTTTTATTTAGTACATTTATTTGTATTACCTGACTAGCAGAACTACATATATTAGTATATAGTGACATCCCATCTTTCTTCTATAAATTTAGTTGGTCTACAGATCTAATGAACACCTGTCATTATTGAGCTTGTGCAACCATCATAAAGAATCACATGCTAATCCAGGAGTAAAAAGGAATTTTAGGAACTACAGGGGGCTATGTTTGATGACATTATAGTTAATTAGGAGTTGGAAGAAAGCATTTTGTCAGCATGAGTTCAGCTAGCTAACAGGGCTGAAACTGTTAAGCCTCGGGGGGCCTATTATATCCCACTCTTAGCTCCAAGAGTCATCTAATTAACAATAGGCTAAGTAAAACTATGTAAGGGGGGAAATAATAATCTTTTAAAGTTAAGCCCAGATGAATATAATACTTATGGACTCTAGGTTCAGATTCTAGCATGAGCTCAATCCAAATAGGACATTTAGAATATCAATAATGTAAAATGATCCTCTATCTTTCACTACACTGTAATGCAAACATGCACAGCCTACATAAAAGTAGCATCTCCTCACCAAATTCAGGTGCAGTTCAGTATTGTTGCCCCCCCATCACAATTTATTGGTGGACTTCACTGGCAATATTGTCAAGTGTTTACTAGACTTTGCGAAAGACTAACAGAAAACTGAATTTAATTAGGTGTTCCTGCTCATACTTTTTTTCTTTTTATAGAAGACCGTAGTTCTACTTTAGGACAATCAGATCAGTGTCCTATTTAAAAGAAGCCAGCAATTTGTGATTTTTTAGACTGCATACAAAGATGTAACACTTTGTCTGCAGTTTCACGGGTAAAAAATATGAATACTGGATAAATATAGATAAAATATGTCAATTTATATTTTTCAAAAATGTTACTTTTTGGCAAAAAACATTGGATTCGTGATTAGAGAAGTCCCTTTTATCTATCTTTGGCTTTCTTTAGACTGTAGTCCAAAAATTAGTCCTTAATTGGTTACATTAAAAAAGTGAAAAAAATTCAAAGGTAAAGTAAAAGCTACTGTACACACATAGCTATCAAATACATAGGAAAAGACACAAATACAAATAACACTAAATAAATAAACTCCCCCAATGCACCCAAGACCAAAACTCTTGCTTAATACAAAAAATGTGGAGAACTATTTAACTATTTTTTTTTCTAGAAAATGTAACTTAGGGAGCACAATGACAATGAGAGTTTCTGCTTTGACCAAATTTTGCTCATGGGAATATATTTCACCTATAATACCTAATTAATTCATACTGTACCCAAATATTGAGAGGTCAGGGTAACCGACAGCCAGCCGAAGCTAACCTGGGTGAGGGTTAGACAGTGTGGAGTTGAGAGGGTTTGGATAGACTCTACTCTGTTATGTGGACTGCACTGTTCAGTAGTGCAGCACCGCTTTGTTAATCTCTTGTCCCCAAGTCGCTTAGGAGGTGCTCTAAGCAGCACAATGTATATTGGGGATGAAGGAATTGGGCCCAAGGCTCCTGCTGGTATTGGGGCCCAGGGCAGCTTCCCTATTTTCACCATAAAATATACAGCCCTGGGTCAGGGTTGCTAGCTGTACAAGAAGAAAATTAGATATGCACACCAAGCAGGCTGTGTTTCTGAATAAGTTTAAATGCAACACGTTCTTGTTTGACTAGTTTTTAAGTTTACTTTTATAACAGTTGAATACCTTGTATGCTCTTCTTAAATTCATTGGTAATCCAATTTGAGTTATTTGATTACTCCTAATGAGCAATCAAAGTATTGCTATAAATCTTTTTGCAAACATGAGGACTATAATTTGATGTGAATTCATTATAATTAAAGAGATTCATTAAAGCCAACTGATCATTTGAACAAAAGCCCTTTTTTTTCTTTTTCAGCAGATAAACTGAAAATACTGTTGTAGTCTGTATTGCAGCAAATGCAGTACTTGTGCTTTTCTTAAATATTATGAATATTGTTGAATCTACTGGCAAAACTAATAGCTCTTTACATAAAATAACATATCTCCAGTTGAAATGTTAGAGAAGTCACCTGCTGATCTCAGCAGGCTATGCTCAAAGAATGCTTGATTTGACCTTTAGCATGAGTCTGTGATGCCGAATACATTTTAAATCTCTAGCACTCATAAAAACATGCAGAAAATGTCATTGTGTCATGAAGTAGTGTTCCTGGCCAAGGTCAGAATAAGCCTTATGTGCTGTGTCAGTTGCACAGTGTGAAAATACAAGCATACACGATACAACATCTGATTTTTTTCCATGCTGTATTCCCCACATCTGAACATGTAATCTCAAGTAAATCTATTTTCAAGTGTACCTTCTTTATGTTTTCACACTGGTGTGAATTTCATGTATAAAAGGTTAGGAGAAAAGGTTTCCCAAATCAAAACCTTTTTAGTCTTAAATAGGGAATGGATATTTTTGATTTTATTTCTTTTTGCTATGTCTCTTTTGGGAGCTTTCGATTCCATTTCCATCCTGCAGAGCCAAAAAGGCGATTGTGAAAATCTATCCCCAGTGAAAGTAAACCTTCTTTTCAAACAGTCCAACACAGTTAACACTGGAAAAGGGGTTCCTACACATTATGGACCTACATTGCCTAGAACCCAAGGACATGATGATGTCAACTTTGAATGGACAAAAGATCTGCATCTCAAAATTTGCACATTATACATATATATATATATATGATATTAATATAGTTTTGTGGTCAAAGCCATGAGAAAGGGCTGGCTAAAGGAATGGCATTTTAGACACAAGAGGAGAATAGAGGAGCTGAGCTATGAGGAGAGATTAGCTGAACTATTCTCCCTTGAGAAGAGACATTTAAGGGGGATATGATCACCCTGTATAAATATATAAATGGTTTATATCGGGAACTCGCTTCACAATAATTTAGTTTAAGGTTATTGCAAAGGACAAGGGGCAATAGTTGTGTGTCATAGTGAGGAAGTTTAATCTCCGCTTACGGAAAGGAATTCTTCACAGTAAGGTCTGTGAAAATGTGTAAAAGTCTCCTTCAGGAAGTAGTTTTAACACATTATATAGATTGTGTTAAGAAAAAGCTAGATGCTTTTCTAGAAACATATAATATAACTGGGTATTAAGGTTTAAAAATAATGACTCCAGAGTTTTTTGATGCAGAGAATATCTGATTGCCTTAAGGGTTTATTAAGGAATTTTCCCCTGTTGAAGTACATTGAATCATGTTTTGAAATTGTTTTTTGCCTCTCTGGATCAACTGTTCATATATGGTTTTATATTTAGGTTTTCTAGTATGTCTATGTGTTTTCCTAGTGGTCAAACCTGATGGACTGTCTTTTTCAACCTGACTAGCTATAAACCTGTGTAAGTGGCCATTCTTTCCACTGGCAACCAGTGTAAAAGCCATTATTCCCATTGACCTCCAAAGTGATTTCTTCAGGGCTAAAAAAAAGTTAAGTAAAGTAAATCTACTCAGCAGCACTAGTTGGATCAGTAATTACTAGTACTAACCAACTGACACCCATGACTGCTGATTGTTTTCTAATGGGTAGGACCAAGTGGTGGGCCTCAGGATTAGGTTCCTGATTAGACCATGCCCCTGATTCATCATTGAAATCCGCGATCGCTGGAAGCGCGATAATACGCTCGACCAGCGATCGCGGATTACCGCGGTCCGGGACTCAAGTGCGCGCGTACACTCGCATCCTGAATCTGCCGGCCGGATTCCTGCCATGCGCAATAGGGGTCGCGAATCTGCCAATTAAGGCAATTCCAGTAAAAAGCTGTCGGATAAGCGCGGCTCCGTGCGCGAGCTTTTCCGGTTGTTGAATAGCGCGATCGCGCACGATTCCGGATCGCTAATACGAATGCGCGACCGATAATCCGATTTTGCTTGATGAATCAGGGGCCATGGGTTAACTGTTCAAGTGAATCTAAACTCAAGAAGAAAAATGTATGTATATTGCAGCTTACTTGTCCTTTACCAAAATAGCTTTTTTTCTTTATTTTCACCTGGGGATCCTGTCAGTGCTTCCATTTGAAGGGTGACATCGACACTCACTGTACTGCATTTATAGAAAATCAATAGGTCAGTAGCACACTTCTGTTTAGAATATAAATATGGTCACTCATTGTACTGTATATTTTAAGAAGTAATTATCCACACAACCTTGAAGAGGTGTTTTTTAGTAGACATAGGTGAGTTGGGCGGGGCTGTTAACACTTGAGATTTCAGCATGAGCACAAGTAAAGAGCACAAGAGCTAAGTACTTACAATATTTCTGCCACTATCAACATTATCAATTGTATGGTTATCAGGGCAAAAGGGGGCAAAAAAGACATGTTCATAAGTTTGGCTTACATAAATTTTAAGGGGAAATATAAATATTGAAACTTAATGTAAAGTTTAGTTAAAATTTTGGAACTTGGGTGCAGGCACATTCTGAAAACTCTGCAACAATAACTTCCTGCCACCATGTTCTTAGTACCAGAAATCTAATGTAACAGAAAAAAAACATATAAATGTAACAAAGCCATTTGGTATGGGTTGTAGGTAACATATATAGCATATGCTATGGGAATTCATCTTTTTTATTTGAAAATTGACAGCCTTACAAAAAAAAAAAAAAAACAACAGACTAACTACAAAAAGCAGAACCTTTAATTTTTCTGATTCATTATTGGGTCTCGTGAGTATATAAAAAACAATAAAATTGAGATCTTCTTTGTCACCGATCTGATGTTCATCAAATTGTACTGTACTTATTGACCAAATCCTTTAATACACTGTGCTGGCACTCAGGATTTAGAATGCATGTTTAGAGGATTAACTGCACAGAAGGTTACATCGAGGAAATGTCTCAGTCACAAATAGAATGTGATTTTTTTATGTACGGTAGAGGAAGACAAGAGATTTAGACAGACAGATACGCTTATCTGTTAGGCAAAGGGAAGATGGATGGTATTCTCAATGCAAGGGATGAATGGCACCAGGCCTTATCAAACATCAAGGACAGTGTTGACTGTCAGGAAATGGTAATTGCAAGCTTTGGATATGCCAAAGCAAAACTCATTGGCATTCTGATAACATGGGTAATATCCTTTGCATTCACACTTTAATGTCTTTATTCCTTTCCTGTTATGGCTGTTATTTGGTGCCATCTTCACAAATAAAGCAATCAAGTGCGATGTTTAACCTCTAAGTGCAAATTTACATTTTAAGGAAGCTTGCTTTCCATTACTATTAAGAAACAGGAGATGCAAAACTGCCATCATGTAGTAAGTGGCCATAAAATTATGTTTATTTTGAATATTTGGAGCCCAGTAGTAGGATATTTCCTGCTCAATATTCTGTGTTGAAAGGTTCCTATTTACCGTGTGGATTTTTATGTTTATTATAATATACAACCATTGGGATGCTAAACGTTGGCTTTTAGCATGCAATGAAAGTGTTGGACTGCCGTTTTATTAACAAAGGTGTTGGCTTAACATTTCCATATTGCAGAAGGTTTTACTTCTTTGATCATCTAGGTATACATGTTTCTATCTATTATTAGAAAGGGTAGCCAGACATCTATCATTGGCTGCACATCATCGATTTAAAATAGCTTCATAAAAACAATTACCAAACAATTCTGAGCAAAGTGTGTTGGAAAAGTTGTTATATAATGTCTAGGAATTAGCTACATTTAAAATAAATAAATGTATATTTGGGGTGCAGGCTATGGGGATCAGACCCTCTTCTCCTAATTATACCCACCCCCTTCTTTGTAAAAAATGTATACATGTATGGTATTAAAGTGTAGCTAAACCTATTGTGCTGTCATTTTCTTCCTTCTTCTCTTCCTTCATTTGGCCATCTTCATTGGAAGGGCCAGAATTAGTTTATTCAGTTGTGGCAGCTTTATGAGAAGCCATTATGTGCCAGGGGGAATTTGTCAGGAGGGCGGTGATCAGTCAGGTAAGGATGGTTATTGTAGAAGGGACATCGCCTGTCCCTTTCTGCAATAAAGCCCTGCCCGATCCAAAAAATGTAAAAGTACTGTTACTGCTATATACTACTTTAACAGCGCTTTTACTGTTATAACCATATTTTTGCAAGCTTGGTTAAAACCTAGTGAGGCAAATACCCTGTCTATGATGCAAAACATTTTTTACGAATCAATAATAAAAGTCAAAGAATAACACCACTGGGAGTTATTTTCCATTTAATTCCAAAAAACAGTTTAATATCCCCAGTACCCTGTGTTCTGTGATTTCAATTTATTATTCAGTCCTAAAAGTGGTCCTGATCTCTTCTGGGAGCTACTTTTTATGCATGACCATTTTAAATGTATTGCCTACTTTATATTTTGTAAAGATTTATTCCAGTATGTTAAGTCTTAATGCACAGGTAAATGGCATGTCTACAGCTGAAATCCAGGCTATAAAAATATTATCTAAATGCAAGAGCCATGTGTCTTCTTTTTAAAATATGGTGGTGTAAACTCCTTCAGGATTTGTGCAACAGTTCAGCTTGAATCAATTCCTATACTTTACCTAGGTGTGGAAATCATCTGACTAGCCAATGTTATTCACTTATTGAGCAGAGAGATTGGTTTTGTATCTGCCTCCCGTCATTTTCTGCAGGCAGCCTGTAGTCTGTGGATCTGCTGTGTTCCACACCTCTATCAAAACATAAATAAAAAAAGAATAAAAGTGAATAGCCAATTTAATAGAAAAAAACAGCATTTTCTGTAATTGTCAGCTTAAAGCAAAACTAATGTGTGAAAAAACAGGGCTTTAATGCAAGAAAGGGACAGATAATGGGACCGATTTATTAAAGCTCTCCAAGGCTGGAGAAGATACACTTCATCAGTGAACCAAGTCATTTGCTATTTGTTAGCAAATATTTTCAATCCTGTACCAGATTTCAGGTTTGTTGCATCACCTAGGTTCACTGATGAAAGTGTGTCCTTTCCAGTCTTGGAGAGCTTTAATAAAGTCAATCAATCAATATCAGTCAATTCTGCAATAAGAATTCTTACCCATTTGATTGTTCACTTGAGGCTACAGGAACTCAATGGTTGCTGTGACTTAATGTTCTGTTTGAGATCCAGAACTTTCTGTACAGTACTTTTTCTAGCCATTTGATGAAGGCTTATCAGTTTTCATTGTCTTTTCTCTTTCTGTGAGCATTCTCCCGACATTTATCAACTAAAATAATAATCTGACACTTCGTGGCGTGCATCTCCGGCAGCTTGACACTAGCGAGCTTGCATTTAAAGTCAATCTTTCCCTAACAAATCATTCTTTCAAATGGCACACATCTTCCACTTAGCCCTAAATAAAAATGTATGATGTGTTCAAATGTTCCCCTCTAGTGCTGAATGGATAAACAGGGGAAACCCTGATGATGGCTCTAGCATCATCAGGGATCCCCTTTGCTCAGACAGTCATGGAGCACTTGAGGTGCCTGGGGATCCGACACTGTCAGTAGTCTCACAGCTGTGCTCAGGACATGAATGCAGCCATGGGAATCATGCTTTCATTGTGGGATAACCTGTAAACAAATAAAAGTTCAAAAGTTACACTAAACATACACATTTCATAAATTACTTTAACAATAAAGCCCCCTCCTCTACTTTGTTTTAATGTATTTTTTATTAGATACATAGATGTTCACTGGTGTACAAATCTAAAGGATCATATCAATAAGTGATTATGCAATGTCTATATACCCTGTTTCCCCGATTATAAGGCACTCTCTTATATTTTTTGAAATGCCAAAATATGCCCTGGGTCTTATTTTCAGGGGATGTCTTATTTTTCCATGAAGAAGACTACAGTACACATTTATTGTTGAAAGTCACTCATGATCACT
>NC_092858.1:137441509-137495062 GCF_032062135.1 Pyxicephalus adspersus
AAAGACAACAAGGGGGTTAAGTACCAGTTTGGAGTGGAAACCATGCATGCATTTGTACTAATTATTTGTTGATAAAACATTAGTGAAGAATTGATAAACAACAGAAACCATAATTAGAAAACAGGCACAAAAACATTCCAGCAACCAATGAAACTAACAATAATGAAGATTACAAAAATGAAAATGCATATGTATTCATATATATTCAAATCTATTTTTACATACACACAGAAGTGAAATCACTAAATGTTCTTTGATACATGTATTATAACATCTTTGCCAACAATCTTTTTTTCAAATATTTGATTGCTCTAAAGCCAAACTATAATGAAATTTAAATCAGATTCAAAATGCTTTTGAACATTTTTTTTTACATTCATACTATTGTGTGATGGGATGACATTATATATATGAAATTATAAAGTGCTAAAAAAGGTATTAAAACAACATTTGCAGCCAATCTAACTATAAATGAAGCAATTTTCTGAATTAATATAATGTAACTTAAAAATGTAGCACTCATCAAAAATAAAGATCAAGTGCTAAAGATTCAAATTGACCTGTAATGGACTATAGATGCGGACAGAACAGGGACCAGGGGTGCCCTAATTGATTGCTATGAGCTCACCATTGACAGAGCTTAGTGGATCCTCCTGAATTGCACAGCTGAAAATAATTACCCTAATGGGCCAATTTATGACCCCACTGTTCATCTATCAATGGTGTAAGCCGGCAGGCGAGTGCTTAAGCACTGGGCCCTGGCTTGCGGTAATTCGCAATGTGAGCTTACGCGCATTCACCTGACAAGTCAGCCCTTCTGACTCCAGATTCTATAAAGAGACTTTAAATTTGAAATACCAGGTCACATTCAGGCACTTACATTGCTTGTGTTAAAAAATAAATTGCTCAAATTCAGTTTTAGGACAATAATTATCAAAAAGGGGGTGGGTAGTAAACCTGTAAACAATATGTATACAAACACATACAC
This sequence comes from Pyxicephalus adspersus, assembly GCF_032062135.1. NCBI lineage: Eukaryota > Metazoa > Chordata > Amphibia > Anura > Pyxicephalidae > Pyxicephalus > Pyxicephalus adspersus. Next base: position 137,442,498 of record NC_092858.1, read on the forward strand.
AGAACTTTAGCCAATAAAAAAGCCAAAAACAATTAGCATGATAATAGATAACATAATAAAATAATCTTTTTCCGCTGTATTCATCTTCATTCCAGAGATTTCCCCCACAGTACATTTTCAGCCACTAGATATCCTCAAGGCTGACTCTATTTTCTCTCTTTAAGTCAACATGCTCTTGTTATATAAACCTAATGGCTCTTTGTGCTGCTTCTTCTTTCTTCAGTGGTCAATACCATGGTAATAAAAAGTACTTGTAATATTGTACACTGGTTATATTTAAAAAAAGAGCTTAATATATATCTAGGATTGCAGAACTGCATTAATTTGTGACTTTTATAACTGCCTAGAGCACAACTTTAACCCCCCTAGCGTTCTATATTCTGTCAGGTTTTTAATGCAAAAAGTGATCCTATTTTTTTTTTTTTTAGAGATTTTTGTTTATATTGTGGGCCTGTAATTCTTAGGATTAACTCCTGGGAATAATAATTATATTTATTTAATAAATTATAATCATACAATTATAATACCATACATATTTAAAAAATAATGAAATAATAGACCGCAACGTCATTTATCAAAAAAAAAATATTATATCAAAAATGTCTCAGAGAAATTTTCCAAACAAGGGTGCAATAATATTGATAAATAATAAGATAAATTAAATGCAGATTTTAGAAAAAAAAATATTTACATTTTTAGTAGACATCCCGGGTGTAGTAGACTTTGAAGCAAGGTGCTGCACAGGGTCCAACATCACAGCCAGGACAGTAGAACCTGGTTTCTTTGCATTTCTTCCTTCCTCTGTCATTGGTCTTTGAGCAGCAAACCAAGCACATCCTTGTAGGTGCTGCCTTTTTCTGGGTTGGTGGGATGTATTCAGTGAAGTGACGACCGGTCAGGTGTTCTTGGTTGACAACGGTGGAAGCATGATGTCCACGTCTATTCATAGCCACTGATAGTGTTTGGTGGTTCTTGACTATGGATTCGGAAACTTGCAAAATGAAGTCTGAATGATTCACAGGCCTCTGACTAGTTTTTTTGTACAGAGTGTAGGCTTTCCATAGGCACTGCTCAACTAGATGCCTGAAAATCTTCTTGTAGTACTTCCTTTGCTGTTTCCTCATCGCTGGGTAGAATGTCACGGCTTGGTCAGCTCTGTCCACACCTCCCATGGTGTTGTTGTAGTCAATCATCACCTGTGGCTTCATCACTTTTTCCCACGTTTTGTGTGTACCAGAACGGTGGAGGCATCATGGACAGTACTCATCAAGCACACATCTTTCTTGTCATGCCATCTCAGGGCCATCATCTTGCCTTTCTGCCAGGCAACAATTTCTCCTTTCTTCATCTTCCCTTTTGCAAACAGTGATGGCAGGTTGCACCGGTTAGCCCTAACGGTTCCATAGGCATCCGCTCTCATAAAGCTCAGGAGAGGTGTAGAAATTGTCAGTTGTGACACAATAGCCCTGATCTAGCAATGGCTCAATGAGGGATAGCACTGAAGATGTTGCCAATCCATAATGGCTGTATCTGGGGTTGAACTGTGTCCCTTTTCCAGTGTACAGTGCTGTATTCCAAATGTAGCCAGATGATTCGCAGATGATTCGCACAGCATATACATTTTCACCCCAAACCGTGCCCTCTTTGACGCAATGTACTGCACCCAGCTGAGCCTCCCCTTGTAAGCTATTATACATTCGTCAATGCTGACATCTCTTTCTGGCACAAAGGTTTGCTGGAAATTTGGTAGAATCTTCTGACACTGCCCAATTCTAGACACTGCCCAAATTTTCTTCAGTTTTGGTGCAGGATGGGTAGTCTCATCAAATTCTTCATTGTTTGCAAAGTGCAGGTACTTTATGATGAGGGAAAAGCGGTATTCTGGCATGACTGTGCCAAAGAATGGAGTGGCAATCATTTTGTTCTTGGACCAGTACCACTTCTGCACGGGTTTGCCCACAACTCCCTGCAGGATCACCAAGCCCAAAAATAACCAAATGTCATCCTTGGTCACAGGTTCCCACTTTCTGCTTCTTGCAAACCTCAGGTGTGGAGCACCTTGTTGTTGTCCAACGTACCTGCATAAAACAAAATAAAAAACGTTTTTTAGGATATGTTCTTTTATAGTGTAAACGTTGCAAGTAATATGTTAGCAAACACAGAGCAGCATATATGTTTGCATAAAAAAACAAATTAGCAAAAAATTTCAAAAAGTTAAGCAATTTTTTCGATAACTTCATCGGTCAAAAACAACTTCAGGTATGTCAGGAGGTCTTTGCATTCAGCCTCAATTTTCATCCCAGGTGGGCAAGTGAATGGAAATCTTGGCCGTGCTGCCTGGTCCGCATCAAGGTCAATAGGACACCATGTGCACACAGCACTGACCTCAGGCTCAGAATCATCGCTCAGTTCACTTTCGCTGTCTGATGACAAATTTCCTGGTGAATCATTATCGCTCGATTCCACAAGGGACTCCAAATAGCTATTGCTGCTTTCAAATTCCTCCAAAACTGCACCAGCGAGATGCCTTTTGGATGCCGCGTGTTCTCCAGCAATCAGTCAGAAACAATCAAGGTCAAAAACAAAGTGATGAAATGATACATTCAGGAAGTGATTTATAAGTTATCAAAAGGTCAGATCAAGGTCAGGGCTAATAGTGGGCAAAATGTAAATCAGGGCACTGGTAATGATGTTTGGTGTACTAAAATGTAATTTATACTTTTATTTTATGTTTTGTAGTGCTTTGTACTGTAAAAAAAAGTACATAGCAATCTGCTTTTAAATTTCCCGCCCGCAGAATCCATCACTCCACCGCATGACCTGGAAGATGTCACAGATCTTGCCGGGTGATGCGATAGGGATGTCCCCGCCCTGCTCACTCCCCTAGATCCACCAACGAAGCTGCTCGCATCACCCAGAGGCTGCGAGTGTCACATTCTCCGGGTGATGTGAGCAGCTACAGTAAATTCCGGGGGTTCCGGAAATCGCCGCTGGCATCACCCCTGGAATTTACTATTGTTGATGGCATTCGCAGTTAGATGTGATGCACCATGCAGAAATCCCTCATGGTGCATCGCATGTCACTGATATTAGGCGCAGCGGCGTGGCTGGGACCCGCACGGCATTTAAATGGAGGTTACTCGGTAATCTGCTTTTAAATTTCCTGGACACGCCCCCCGATGGACAGGCGCCCCGGAATCACAGCGGGATCGTCCGATCGCCACTGGAGCGCAGGGCAGAGGTAACAAGGGCTCCCAAAGTTACCCCAAGTGTGACTCGGGGTTACCGCTTTTTGCAAGTTTTTTCCACCCCTATTCAGGGATTACCGATGGGGGGGGTTAAACATTATAACATGAGTACAGTAAAATATACAGTATAATGATAATGAGGTGACCTAAATTTTATTTGTTGTAATGATGATTTACTACTATAAATTCCTGTTTTTTTTTATATAATAAAAGGAAATGTTTTTTTTTTGTAATGGATGTCCATACAGAAAACAAAAGTGCTATTCAACAATTCTTTTAGGTAAATGTTGTGTTTTAAACTTTAGTTACTAAATAAAAGGGTTAACAGGTAGTTATTCCAAAACCAGCTCCATCGTTTTGTTAAAAATTGACTAGGCTATGTTGATTAACATTGAATTATAATTCAATATCCCAAGTGCTGTGGGATGGAATTGAAAACTCTCTGGAGAGAAAGCTAAATTTAGGGTCAGTGATCATTTTGTTCTTGGCAGGTAAAGTAATTGTGCAGTTCAGCATATCACCAGGGAGATGTGTATGAATAATGAGTCTGCATACAGTACATAGTTTTCTATTCTTACTGGATTAAGGGGTTGCTAGCAAAGTCAGTGGGCATTTTCATATGATTAATAACAAATGTGTTAGCTGAGAATCAGTTGCCATCACTGCCCTTACTTTCTAAGTAAGGCATCTGGATGCCCAATTGGCTGGCATGCTATACCTTAGCTTTCTGTCCTAAAACAAATTATTTTAGGCTCATGTCCCACTCCAATTATATCCTCATTTCCCATTGTGGCTCCTTTTGGATATGATATAGCTTTTTATAATTAACACTTAACCTTTTTTTACAGTCTTCAGCCTGGCCATCCTAAAGTCTTTATACAGGGCCCTAAGCTCAAGCTGAATGTTTCTGGTCCAAATGTTTTCTACTTCCAGTCCCTGCTAGTTTTAAATAAAATTAGGCATTGCAACGAAACCTACAGAACTGTCATTTTCAGCACTTAATAATAATAAAATAACAAGGTACAGAAGTAGAACATACATAGATCAGAAGCAATGTGATTTTTCTTGATTTTAAGGGGTCCAGAAATAAAAAAAAAGTTATGGGAAAAAGGGGGTAAAGAGGAAATCAAAATTTCAGATGTCAAATCAAATGTACTGCACATGTGAAATGAGTAAGATAAATGATTGATGGTTTATATAACATGTGCATCAATAGGTATGAAACATACAATGTTAAGATTAGGTTAACATGAGCTTCTGATTATAAAGGAACAATAAACTTTTTAATAGACATCAAAAATGTTCTATGGAAAGGGCATAGAAATGCATAGTGGTTGTTCCCGATGAGTTGTACATCCCCATAGTGCAGGGGTCTGCAACCTTTGGAGTCGGAAGAGCCAAAAATTACAATTTACAAAATTTCGAAGTTTTTAAAGAGCCGCAAAATTTTTTTTTGCCAACAATAAATAGTACTCGCATAAATAAAGTTTTTTGATAAAAAAAACTAATCTATTTATTGTCACGGGGGAGGGGTGCAGTGAAAAGCGAGGCTGACAGATAGATAGTTTCACATAGGATGAGAGAAAGAGCCGCAGCTTCCCATCCAAAGAGCCGCATGCGGCTCGGGAGCTGCAGGTTGCCGACCCCTGCCATAGTGGGTTGATGAACGACTGACTTTAGGGTACTGCTGTACACATTTTCACCAGATGATCATTTGTCTCAGGTGCCAATCATCTGATGTGTGTACTTAGCTTTAGTGTTCCAAGTATCAACAATGATGAGCCTTGCTAGTAAGAGGAGAGTTCTTTTTTTAGCTGCTAAAAGAGAAGCAGGAAGAAAAGACATTACATCTGTTCGTGCATGACACTATGATTAGGGAATGTTTTGCAATTGAATTCAACTACTGTTTTTGGTCATCGGCAAAATTTTGCTGAAACAATCAGTTTTACTAAATGAGCTGCAACATTTCCTTTTTAGCATGGTTGCTTTAGAATATTTAAAGTAGTTTAGTTTATTAATGTTTTTGCTATTTGTGTTTCTTCCATTTATGTGCATGTGTTATTTGTATACTGTCCCTTTTGTTTTCTGTGTTTCAGTTAAAGACTAAAAAATTCAATGGCAAATAACTAAAATATGGCAATAAAACCCCACCAGGATAGTTGAGGGTGTTTTTCTAACCCGTAGAAGTCATCTAAAGCCAATTAACTATTGAAAGCCAACTTTCAATAGCCTTAATTGTATTTTGGCAAATGTTGGGGAAGCAGAAACTTCCAACCATTCTCCTCGAGGATAATGAGTGAGAACAGCCCCTTATGTAAGTCATAGATAAATGAAAAAGGTGGCTTGCTATAGAAGGAATATGGCATAGAAAACATCATGGAAAAGCCCACTGGCCACATTAAAATATGTGGATAGCTCCCTCCTACTCCTTCTCAAAAAAAATCTGGGCTAAATTCAAATTAAATCTTATCTTTACCTGTGATAATTACTTCCCACTCATATGAGTAGTAAATTATATAATAGTCCATGCAGACTTTGGGAAAAGTGTATCTTTTACCATTATTTACCATTTTTGTACTGGGGAAACTTCACAGCTCATTGACAATATTCGGATTACAAAGAAATCACTGTAGAACGGTGTTTGAAAATGTTCTTGAAATCTGTCTCCTGTCATGTAGAATCAGTCTTTTTTTAGCCAAAAGGATATTGCTGTGCTTAACTGTCAAATTAGTTATGGTCCAGCAGTTTGGCCACATTGGGTTTTCTTTCTCCTCTGTAGACTTTGTACACACCGCATGACATAGGCAAAAAATATACTTGGAGAGTGTCTTAGCCATTAGATATCAGATATTGCCATTCCTTTCCTGAATAAATAAACAGTTTCTATTTTGTATTAAAACAGCCCTGAAGCAACATAATTGAAGCTCTTTTAACTTGGGTGCAATGTTTTTACACAACAGGCTCCTTTGATATTAGTTATAATTCAAATTAAATTAAGAATGTAATAATCTTCCTCCCAAAATTGAGCAGTTAGAATAGCACAGCCATGTATTAGCTTTACATAAAGGCCCCATCTGCTCTATAAAATTATCCGTTGGGGAGATATATTGCAGCCAGGTTATTGTTCCTAGAACATCAAAGGCACTCTTTGAAGCAAAAAATTTAAATAGCTGTCTCCCTGCTTATTGGCTGTTGGTCACTCTGTGACATTTTTGCAGCTACTAAATGTAGTGAAAACATATCCCAAGGCATAGAAAATGACAATTGCTGAACTGTCAACTGGTTTGCGTCAGATAAGATAGTAAAATGACTGTATGTGGTCACAACTTAATTATGCACAGAATTCTACTAGCATGGAAAAATGTGCTCACAGACTATTTTGGCTTCAATTTTGTTCGTAGACTAAGGTAATTTGTATTTTTTTGGCTGGTATTCACACATACTAGGTATGTCGTACAACGTTTTGAAGATATTAAAGATATACTTACTGTATAAAAGAAATAGAATAATGATAATAGATAATAAATCAGCTTTGTAGTCTTGCTGTTTGGAATACTCAAAATTTGGTTCTAGTAGAACGGAATAATCCCATTGTTCATGCTAAGTTTGGTTAGAATGTTTTAGGTACACGTCTGCCCTCTGTGTGCTCAACACCAAATAATGATCCCGAAAAAATAGACTTTAAGTCTGATGCTGAAGATTATGGCAGTGAGTGTTCTCGATGACTGGGGTCAAGGGATGGATCTAGGGATGAGAAAGAATGCCCCTGACATTCCTGCAAAAATTTCCTCGAACTTCTGATGGGTCAGCGAAATTTCGGCGAACCAATTTCGCAAATTCTATTGAAGTGCAGGTTCCCATGCTCCTTGGGCTGTACTTATCATTGATAAGTACAGCCCGGGGAGCGTGGAAACCTGCAGTCACAGCTGATTGGAGGCACAATTGGAGCCAAGCATTCTTTTTGGCTACTAGTGTGCGGGCGGTCCTGCCCCCTGACTACCACTAGCCAATGAGAATATTCATGGCCTTGATCAAAGGGTTTACAACCCGTAATTACAGTTATTAGCAGAAATGGGATTTATTTCAATTTAGGAATGTAGCAATGGGCAGAGGCTGCTCGTTGTGTACTTTTAAATGTTTACCTTGCTGGAAGCCAAACACTTTCATCTGTTCAGCCAAACCTTTTTCAACTCAGTATTCAGAAAATAAATATCAAGAGGGACACTGTAAGCTTTGGGATAAAAGAAAAAATTAAAGCAAATTCTTCTTTTTATTAATGTATTACTTATTTTACTACTAGTAATGCTGATACTTTTTAATGTGTTTTTGTTTATTTTTATTCTTGTAATATACATTCTGCTAAAAAAAGTGTTTGAATTACAATTGTGTAAATATAAGTGTCCAAAATTCATCCTGTAACAAAAAAAAAAACATTTTTCTCACTTTGACCCTACTAATCTGCTGTATGCTTTTTCCAGGTACAAGATTCAGGAAAAGTTAAATTTTGTCTAAGTTCAACAGGGTTTAATTTATTGAACAACTGCAGGATAGTACAATTATTAAATTGTGGCATGCCATAATAACAAACTCACAAATATGTTATACCCATACCTAAAATAACATCAAGTCCTCATTTGGTTATATAGAATATGTAAACCCTAAATTTATTTTGAGTATGTTTGGTATTGTGCTTTATGTTTTTCTTAATCAAATGATTTTTAGTGCATCTGTTGCTAAATTGGCACAATGGCTAGCACTCTCACCTTTGAAACACTAGGTCAAAATTTCAGCCAGAACACTGTGCAAGCAGTGTGCTTGTGTGGGTTTCCTCTGGGTACTTTTGCTTTTCTCCCACATGCCAAAATCATGCAATTAGGTTATTTGGCTTCCCCTCAAAATTGTCTTAAGTTTGTGCTTTTGACATATGACTATGGTAGGGGCAAGATTGTGAGCCCATTTGGGGGACAATTAGTGACATGAGTATGGACTTTGTAAAGGGCTGTGTATTATGTTGGTGTTGTATAAATACAAGGTAATATTATAGAAATCCAATAATGAAAATATCCTAGTTTAAGTCAAGGGAATACTAATCTACAAAGTGTTAAGAAACAGAAACAGTAACTCTATAATATGCTTTAATAACCATATTTGTTCAGTTTGAATTCTTATTACTGAAAAAAAAAATTCTATGAACCACTGTTTATCATAAAAACAACCTATTTAATTTAATTTTCTCTATAATTAAAATCTAGTTTGATTGGTACTATGATAACAACAGCAATACTACCTTCAGTATGAAAGAATGCTTGCAGGTTTTCGAGTTTTGAGAAAATTAGCATGTGTACCTTTGACAGTAACTCAACCTGAATCAGTAATTACCAGTACTTTATAGCTGGAATGGGATGTAAAGCTGGAATGTAATATGGCTTTTCCTCCCACACTGAAATAATCACATAGTTCAATGACATATATCAATTCTGCGGTGTTCAAATAAATATTATTACAACATACATAATTGTAAACATGTACACATTTCAAATAAAAAAGACTTATCAAGGAAGCAAGGAACGCTTGACTACTTTCATCATAGGTGTACTCTACTAATTCCCACACCAATTACTTTGTAAGCAAAAAGTTTAAATATCCATGTTAATTACATTTATTACTGCTTACTGCAGCAGTTTCCACAATGAGCCAATCTGCTCCAGGCATCTGCTTTAAGCGAAGCACTGCATTATTAATTGGTTTTTCTACAGTGTTATAGGTCATACTCATGGCTCACGGAATTCATTGTTAAAAGCAGTATTTATTAGTCATTTCAACTTAAATAAAGCATAAGCCTTATAATATCCCTGAATATTTTATGTCTTTAGCAACTTGATTGCCTTCTTTAGTTCTCTTTTCTGTTCCTTTCAATATTGGTTTTCAAACTTAGCCAGGTAAATTTGGGCTTTTGAACACATTTTTAAGGTTCACATAACAGGATTTTCCTATCCACACCATTTCTATTCATCTGATGAGTATAAATACTTTTTATAGGGCTTCTGACCAGTGTGATGATATCAAGAGTTGTTTCTTCTTTTCTCCTTTAGTGGCAGGGTCCAGTCCTGTTAGTGTCAAGTAGTAAGTTAGTACTTTGACCCCAGGCCAATATGATGTCATGCTCCCAGGCAGTGGTACAGCCACATATCCACAGATAGTCCCTGACCTTGACCTGGACTGGAAATTTTCAGCTTTGCCCACCACCTACCCTGATCTTTGTTTAACCCTGGAATGCGCCTTACCTGCCCTGGCCTTTGCCTGGACCTTGATTATGCTTTTCTAGCCCATGATGATCATGTGTAGAGAATGGGCTGCAAGGGTGGCCCAATCATGACAACAACTATTTATCAGCTCTGTGTTCATGCTGTTCACAGTAGCGTTTTTTTTTCTTCCTATCCATTTTTTTACTTTTGTCTGCCTTTTAAGATTATAGGGTACAATAACGAGGATTATTAAGCAGGAGAACTATATACCTTTTTGCTATAAATTGGATTTGAATAACAGCACTGAAGCATGATTTTAGGTAGGCATGTGGAACCCCATTCAGATTTAACACTAAAGGCCTGTGACTTTTGCTTAACATATGCCATCAATCTAAAAAAATGTTGAAGTCAAGAAAAGTCTTAAATGAGTTATTTTAATACACTATTCCTCAAAACACCCTTTTATTTACAGAGAACAATTTTATTTTAGAAAAGGCATTAAACACTAATGCCTATACAGAAAATTTGAATAAAAACTAGGTTTTCCCATGGGGTAAAGTCAAGATTAAAGGGAACTAGGAACAAAAGTAATTACTGTACAATAGAAATCACACATAAGATTGTTAAAGAAAGAATGAAATAATAAGGTCACTGTTAAAAAAAGTGAGTAACGCTTCGTATGCTTCTTGTTTGTATTCAGATTTCTTCCTACCCTCTAGGCAAGCTATCATTTCTAATCATAATACAAGGCATTTCATCTTAAATAGACTAAACTATATTGTCTTTTTTTTAAGTATACGTTTTTTTTTTGTTATAAGTCATTTTAGTTGACTTTTCTCTTTTAGAGACTGAGCACCCAAACTGCAACCCAAAACCCACTTGTTTATTGCAAAGTGTCAACACAGCAATTTAACCTGAATACTGAGGTTTTAGTTTAGAAAAATCAACTCATACATTAACATCTTTTGTCTTAAAAGACACAATAAAATACAATAACAGAGTTTTCAATGATATAAACAACTTTTTATTGAAATTTAAAAGTTTGCATTCGGCATGCTTTTGAACAATAAATCTGATTTTTGCTGTTGTATGCATGCTGATAATGTGTCTAACCTTGCTCATACTTTGAGTGTAATGTAAGTTTGAGAGCAAAACATGCAGCACTGAGGTCATCTGTCAGTCTGTTTCTGGTGTCAGATTTGATATAATTCAAAGCTGAAAACAGCTGCTCACATGCATAAGATGATCCAAACAAAGTAAGGAAAGCAATCCCATGTGCTTTCAATGACTTAAAATTAACTGGCAGAGAATTCCACACTTTAAGAATTTAATTTTAAGTACTAACTGTGCTGTCATTTGTCATCTCTTCTATCTTCTCAAGTGTTTCACGCAAGTCATAGAATTTATTTTTCCAGCTAGAGCTTTCTTGAAATTCCAACAGCTCAATTTCCAGATTTCCTAAATCTAACCAGTGTAAGCAGGAAATATCAAGTTCTTCAAATTTGGCGTTATCTGGAGAAGTAAGAAAACACAGGGTTGTTTCTATCTTACAGAACTGTAAAAATCTGTTACTAAAATTCACCTTTGCAGCCGCTACAAAGCTAAACAATTTGTTGTAGATTCCCTGATGGCTGGTAGGGTTGTCTGCAAATGTAGAATTTTCTAAATGCATTTTTAGATTTTGAAAATATTTCAGGTCTCTTTCAAAAATCTGCAGTTTTCAAATGATTTGATATAACAAAACATCCTTACTGTTGTTTTCCCTACACATTATAGTTGTTTGTTCAGTACTTTAAGTGTAGTGTAAAATCTGTAAAAAACATGAGTTTGTTAAGCCAGGCCATATCAGTGAGCTGTGTATATTCCTGCCCTTTTCTATTCATAAACAGCCTAATTTCATCCAAGCAGGCTATAAATCTCCCCAGGACCCCTCTGCTGATCAGCCACTGGACAATATTGTACATAACTAAATATTTATACTGTGCTTGAAACTGTTGAAAATTCAGAGCACCAGCCATGATGTAATTTACCATTTTAATGACATCTTTGAGGATATTTTCATATTTTTTGCTGGATTCCCTAGCACAAAAAAACTTCTTGATGTATAATTCAATAGAACTCAATAACTTGATGTTTTGTTTCTTTAACAAAGAACTGTATGAAACCAGATGTTGCCCCACCATAGAAGGTGCCCCATCACTAGTCTACAGCATTGTAGATATCGATCCCTTGTGCTTTTTCAGGCAAAGACACCAGTTTCACCAGCTCTTCTCTCATGATGTCATAAACAGCATAAAGCTTAAATGACTGCTAGTCTTGCATGATCATTTATACCTGTGCATTCATCCAAGCAAGTGGCATCTCAGAGATGTGTTGCATAATTTTATCCTTGTTTCGGAAATCATGAAAAAAAAGAATTACTCCAAGAAAACATAGCCATTTTCATAATGTCCCCATCAGAGAGGGGCTTACCATGTTTTGCTATGCACAATAAAATTTAAAAACTGGCAGCTGTAAGATGATTTGTTCTAGAAAAATAGTTGAAAAAACTATATAAAAAAATTTAAAAAAACTAAAAGATACTGGAAATTATATTTCCTCAATTTTCTCTTCAAGAAACTCTTTTCTTTCAGTTTCAGAAGGTTTGGCAACACTTTTGTGGTTGGTGTCAAAGTGCCGTCTGACACTTGATGTGCGACACACAACACTTTCATTACACATAATATGAAATTCTTTCCCATTTTGTTCAATCACACCTAATGACTGTGTCGAGGCCTCTTGGAATGCTCTTCCACTATCTGTTTTTGTATTTTTTTACTGTACTCATTTTTGGGTGTTCAAGGCAACAAAAACACAAAATTAAAAAAAAAAAAATGTACCACCTTATACAAATCTATCCCTATACCAAAAAGTGTATTCACCTCGGCTGTACATGCGTTGGACCTGCTTCTTGGGGAATTTGCATTAATAAGATGAAGTCTCCACACATTTCCTATACACAGGAGGATGTGCAGACCTCAATCATCCATACAAGTTCTCATTTTCCCATCAGCAGGAGCCCAGGTTGATTACTATGGACAGCCTGAAGAGAACATAAAAAGATCCCACTGGATCATGCCAATGGCCCATCTAGTCCAGCTCCTGTATCTCACAGTGGCCCACATCTATAATGAGGAGGTGAAACATACCTATCCGGGCTGGTAATCCATGATGGACCTTTTCTCCAGAAATTTGTCCGGTTCGCATCCTATAGGCATCTATCCAGGCTAGATGCCATCACCATAGTGCAGAATTACTGCCTTAATTTATTTCCATAACTAAGACATTGTCACTAAGACAGAAAATGATCAACATCTTCCTAGTAGGGTACAGACAGCAATAATATTATTAATAATAATAAATATTATTTATATCATTATTTATATCAGGAATGTTGGGAGTTTAAATAAAAGATGCCAATTGCATAGTAATACAGTACAGTGCACACATATTTTTTAAAGCAAAGTGGACAGCAACAGACAGTTACAAGGTTCCCATTACATTCAACAAACACTCACCTTCAAACACTTAAGCTTTGTGTTCACCTGGTTCTGACTGGGTATAGCAGACTGGCATTCCTGTCCCTGGAAGTCAGCACAGGCTGACAGAGGGACAATAACACTGCCAATGGGAGGACATCGGAGGTGGGGAGCATGTGCCCACAGAGAGGGCTCTGAGTGCCCCTCATGTGTGCCATAGGTTCGCCACCACTGCTGTGGACTATAGTCAACATTTTTTTCTCAAAATCTGCCAGAGTCTCTGGTCTTACAGGATCCTGCAACAAGAAATACACTGTCAACAAATAACTAATTACCAATACCAACATACATTTCTTCCGTGAAGTATAGTGATCCAACCTGGGGTTGATAAAAGAATGATTGATTTACTAAATGCGTTTAATCTGCAAAATAAATGATCACTTACTGCATTAAAAAATTACCTAGCCTAATGATTTAACTAAAGAGTTACTGACTTCAGCTATGACTTCCACTCATGAGCAAGCAAAAATAATATTTTTTAAACATTTCCTTGCGTGTGATTGGCTGTTTTTTGCAAAATTAATTGTTGCCATGTGCATGAAGCTATAATGAGTATGAGTTATCCCTTGTGAAGTGATAATTTACTTTGGTAATAGAACAGCTTTAACTCCTTAAATAAATCAACCTCATTAGCTCAGTTATGCTCTTACTCGGTGGTCCTGTATTAAATCTTTTAAAAATGGTAGAATTTAGTTATTTACTTTTTTTCTACTAGACTGAGTAGAAATAGAGATTTATGAAAAACACACAGTTTTGTGTCTTTTTTGATTATTTATACATAAATGTTTTTAATTAAACTATATTAATCAATTTTAAACTAATTTACAACCATTTAACAGACAAGGAAAGGCAAAATGACAAACTTAGTTTATCTATAGGTTTTGTTTTTTTTATCATTTAGGAGGTAATTGAATTACCCCCTAAAAAACAATTATACTAAAATCTTCTCTATTGTAAAGTTGTAGTATTGGCTTTATCAACAAATGTGTATTATTTTTTTACAAATAGATAGCATTTAAAGCAGGCATCACTCCTGCTAATTTAACCATGAGTCATTTCTATTCAAAACATGAAACAACCAGTTAAAATCACAAAGCATACATCTAATTCTTGTAAATGTAATCAAACCCTAATGGACAAATCGATCTTTTGACATAAATGCATTTACTACTTACTGGGGATAAGGGTAAATAGTTGGACTTACCTGTTTTATTTGTTTGTAATATAGACCCCTCGCTCTGTTACTTCCGATATGCCCAAATTCATCACTCAGATAATAAGGATAATTTAAAACATCAATTAAGTACTTCTCATTAAAGACCCACTTCTTGTTAATGAATTAGGTTAATTTAATTGAGATATTTGAATTGCTGCAGCTGGGGTTCCACACACCCTGCATTCCCTGTTTTGTAAAATAAATTAAAAATAGAAAGGTAGGACTATATTGTAATAAATGCAGCCTGTGTGTAGACCTAAAATATGAAAAAAAATACAAAATTATAATTTTTTTTTGCTTAAGGAAGGGGTTGGGAAAATTCACTGGAGTTATAATAGTGACTGTTATAATTAATGTTCCCTCTGATATAATTAATGTACCATCAGATGATACACAATTACAAAATATATACTTCATTCACATATGATTGAGTATTGATACAAAAACAGGTTCACCTTATTTACTAAACGAAGCATTTATTCACTTACTTACATACTTAAAAAGTATATATACTTTCCAAAGTAAAAGCAAATTGTGTTAAGTGAACAGAATTTTGGGTATTCATTTAAAAAACACTAAAGTAAATCTAATTATCATTTTTCAAACCATGTTCATGAAGAAAAACGTTTCAAAAGTGAGGTAAATGGAACATTTGCCTATTAAACCAATCAGCTTCCAACTGTCATTTACGTTGGGTTAAAAATTAAACAAGGATTCTAATTGGTTTGAATTTGTAGACTTTTTTACACAACCCTAATAATGTTTTAGATTGAGTGAAATCAACAATTTATTTTTTTATAAAAAGAATATTCAGTTTTCCCCAAAAAATTCTTTAAAAATGAAATTGTCATTTTAATTCATCACAAAAAATGATCCAAAAAATGTAGGCAAAATGCATGGAGCTTCATGAGAAGGTGAAGTTATCGCAATGCATACTGCTTGTCTTTAAAATCATAAAGAAAATAGAGAAAACTTTAAATGCTCAATGTTTACAGGTAAGTGTTTTTTTTTAAAAGAAAGAGCTTAGCAAACTTGTGACTGATATTCAAATTAGTTTTGAGCATAGGAATGGAGTGTATAACTTTATACCAATATATCAATTAAATATCACCATAACGATGTTGGGTAGTTTCTTAGAACACATACACAAAAAAAATGACATGGTTACAGAAGCTTGGCCTGATTTTCCATAATCTCATCCGATTTTCAAGCTCATGACATTGTCAGAGCAACAGCACTTCAGAATTCATATATACTGTTTGATGGATTTTTTCAAAGACGAACACCAAAGTTCCAAAACGTATTCATATAGAAATATGGACTATTCAAGAAAGCTGTGTAAAAAGCCTCATCTGCTTTACCCACCCATGTACAGAGATAAGACAAATATGAAGGTGTTTTACTTTTAAAAATAAAATATATAAAAACAAAGAAGATGCTGGCTGTTGATATCACTGGCTGTTGAAATAGCTGGCCATCTCATGACGTTATTTGACACAAAAAAAAAAACTTTTTTTGACACTAACCAGTGAAAACATTCAGTCCTCACATTTCAGGCTTTTGTGATGGAATTTTTCCCAAATGTGTGGTAGGAAGCTATACAATTGGAGATATTCAATCAGTGGTAACAAGAATGTTCAGTATCAAATGCAAAGCAAGAGATCAGCAGAAGGAGATAAGGCACCATCAAATCCATTTAGTCCTCACATTGCAGCATTTTGTGATGGAAGCATGACCACTACCAGTTCTATGAACATGGGGAATGGGTTTTACATCTCCCATTTTACCTCTCTTTAAGAAAAATGATGGCCTCTGTTGATTATATGTCTTACAATGACAACAATCCTGCAGAAAGAATGCGTGAGGTGCTGTTGAATCTGTTCAATTATTAGTATAAACATTTCACTGTACATTTTGGGGGTATTCAGAATAATCACAGGATCATACCTGCTGAATCTGTCATGTATATCAGTATAAAATTTTTACTGTAAAGTGTGGAAATGCGGAACAATCTCGAGATCACAACTACTAAATCTGTAGTGTATATTGGTATACATTTTACACTCTTAACTTTGGAAACTACAGAACAATATCAGTAAACTGTTGTAATTACTGGATTCTTGGTACTTGTGTGAAGAAAAAGGTACAAAAACTTTTTTGAAAATAAGAAGTCTGCTGTGCGCAATATTACCAATTTCTGTCTCACTGTGCCAGGGGACAACAGCAGCAACACTGAAAAGCTACTAACAGGAATGACAAAACCAGCTGTCACTCCCAGAAGATAAAAGCCTCAACTCCCTCCCACAATCAATGGAAAATGTTTTGTTCTTGTGGTAAAGCTCAGTCTTTAAGTCACACCTCTAACACACTTTCCCTCCCTACCCTTATTAATAGCAAGAATTATAAAGAAAATCTCAGTCAATGATTTATATGGAAAGGTGTGTGCATGTGTGTGTGTGTGTGTGTGTAGGGGGGGGGGCTATGTATTGGTTGCTGGATGTGGCTGTTCATGCTCAAAATGCTTTGCAGTGACACATGGGACTATTTTTTTCTTGATAAACAGAGTCTCCATGTGGTTTTTAGCCATATGGCAAAATGAGCACCAGTTCATCTAAAAAAGGCTGCTTATCCTGCTCGTCCTTTTAGGATATCAGTTTAGCCTCTGACAGTCTTGTGAAAATTTCCTTGAACTTCTGTTGAGTCTGCAAAATTTAGGCGAACCGATTTTGCGATTTCCAATAAAGTCAATAGGCCTGACCTATGATGACATGTGTTAGGAATGCCACCCATAAAAATGTGGAAAAGTAGCACGGTGACATTAGGCAAAAGGATGGAGGACCAGAGACAGAGCATTGGTCAGCGAGAGCAGTAGCAGTGTGTGGCCTCTGGTCAGCTATCACGAAGGAGAAAGCATTGGTAAGTGTCATGGAGAGCTGGGTGTAGTGCATCGTCAATGCCACTCAGAAGTGTCTAATGCAATTTTAGTGAATGGAGTACTGACAGGCGGCAGCAGCAGCAGCAGGAGGAGGCGGTGAGCCCTGAGATGGAGCGTGGACCGCGTTGGTAACTGGCACCCAGAGCTGGGTGTACTGCATCGTCAATGCCACCCAGAAGTGTGTAATACAGTTTTAGTGAATAGAGCACTGACAGGCGGCAGCAGCAGCAGGAGGAGGCGGTGGGCCCTGAGACGGAGCGTGGACCGCATTGGTAACTGGCATCTAGAGTTGGGTGTAGTGCATCGTCAATGCCACACAGGGGTGTGTAATACAATTTTAGTGAATAGAGTACTGACATGCGGCAGCAGCATTAGGAGAAGTCGGTGGGCACGGAGATGGAGTGTGGACCGCATAGGTAACTGGCATCTAGAACTGGGTGTAGTGCATCGCCAATGCCACTCAGAAGTGTGTAATACAATTTTAGTGAATGGAGTAGTGACAGGTGGCAGCAGCAGGAGGAGGCGGTGGGCCCTGAGATGGAGCGTGGACCACATTGGTAACTGGCATCTAGAGTTGGATGTAGTGCATCGTCAATGCGACACAGGAGTGTGTAATACAATTTTAATGAATAGAGTACTGACATGCGGCAGCAGCATTAGGAGAAGTCGGTGGGTCCTAAGATGGAGCGTTGACCACATTGGTAACTGGTACCTATAGCTGGGAGTACTGCATCGTCAATGCCACACAGAAGTGTGTAATATAATTTTAGTGAATGGAGTACTGACAGGTGGAAGCAACAGCAGGAGGAGGAGGCGGTGGGCCCTGAGAAGGAGCTGGGACTGCTTTGGTAACTGGCATCTAGAGCTGGGTGTAGTGCATCGTCAATGCCACTCAGAAGTGTGTAATACAATTTTAGTGAATGGAGTAGTGACAGGTGGCAGCAACAGCAGGAGAAGGAGGCGGTGGGCCCTGAGACAGAGTGTGGACCACATTGGTAACTGGCATCTAGAGTTGGGTGTAGTGCATCGTCAATGCCACACAGGAGTGTGTAATACAATTTTAGTGAATAGAGTACTGACATGCGGCAGCAGCATTAGGAGAAGTCGGTGGGCCCTGAGATGGAGCGTGGACCGCATTGGTAACTGGTACCTATAGCTGGGAGTACTGCATCATCAATGCCACACAGACGTGTGTAATACAATTTTAGGGAATGGAGTACTGACAGGCGGCAGCAACAGCAGGAGAAGGAGGCGGTGGGCCCTGAGACGGAGTGTGGACTGCATTGGTACTGGCATCTATAGCTGGGTGTACTGCATCATCAATGCCACATAGAAGTGTGTAATACAATTTTAGTGAATGGAGTACTGACAGGTGGCAGCACCAGCAGGAGGAGGAGGCGGTGGGCCCTGAGAAGGAGCGGGAACCGCATTAGTAACTGGCATCTATAGCTGGGTGTAGTGCATTGTCAATGCCACCAAGAAGTGAGTAATACAGTTTTAGTGAATAGAGTACTGACAGGCGGTAGCAGCAGCAGCAGGAGTAGGCGGTGGGCCCTGAGATGGAGCGTAGACCACATTGGTAACTAGCATCTAGAGCTGGGTGTAGTGCATCGTCAATGCCACACAGAAGTGTGTAATACAATTTCAGTGAATGGAGTACTGACAGGAAGCAGCAGGAGGAAGTGGTGGTGGGCCCTGAGAAAGAGCGGGGACCGCATTGGTAACTGGCATCTAGAGTTGGGTGTAGTGCATCGTCAATGCCACACAGGAGTGTGTAATACAATTTTAGTGAATAGAGTACTGACATGCGGCAGCAGCATTAGGAGAAGTCGTGGGCCCTGAGATGGAGCGTGGACCACATTGGTAACTGGTACCTATAGCTGGGAGTACTGCATCGTCAATGCCACACAGAAGTGTGTAATATAATTTTAGTGAATGGAGTACTGACAGGCGGCAGCAAAAGCCGCAGGAGTAGGCAGTGGACCCTGAGAAGGAGCTGGGACTGCATTGGCAACTAGCATCTAGTGCTGGGTATAGTGCATTGTCAATGCCAGACAGAAGTGTACAATACAATTTTAGTGAATGGAGTACTGACAGGTGGCAGCAACAGCAGTAGGAGGAGGCGATGGGCCCTGAGAAGCGGGGTCCGCATTAGTAACTGGCATCTAGAGCTGGGTGCAGTGCATCGTCAATGCCACCCAGAAGTGTGTAATACAATTTCAGTGAATAGAGTAGTGACAGGTGGCAGCAACAGCAGGAGGAGGAGGCGGTGGGCTCTGAAAAGGAGCGGGGACGGCATAGGTAACTAGAATCTAGAGCTGGGTGTAGTGCATCCTCAATGCCACCCAGAAGTGTGTAATACAATTTTAGTAAATAGTAGGCCCTGAGACAGGGACCGCATTTTTAACTGGCATCTAGAGCTGGGTGTAGTCCATTGTCAATGCCACCCAGAATTGTATAATACAAATATCTGAAATTTGTGATTAAACATAGGAGGACCAGACCAAGATGTTTTGTGTGCCAGCACTGTTGCTGTGGTCTGTGGTGCCAGAAGCGGTAGGAAGGTAGACGATATTGCCAGTTTGCATCATGAAGTGGATGACATGAATGCCAACCCTCAATCCTACAATACTTAGCTGAAAAATTAGGCTAAGGCAATGGTACCTATCAGTGGGGCAGTACTGGGGTTTTTCATCTGCAGTTTGTTGTCCTCCCGAAAGCAGCAGAAATTTAAAGTATATTGCTACTTGGCACAATGGCAAGCATGACATTAGCAATGATTACCACTTCTGTACGTTGCGATAACTAGCGAAAAAATTCAACTCAGGGAGGCTCAGCTGACAGGGTGTTGGTGATTGCCAGTCACAGACTCAGCACAGGAGCAGCGTGGGTTCACAGAGGCATCTTGGTTGGCCAGTGAGTACTTGTGTTAGTCAATCAGTGACATCTGCAGTAGTCGGATGATAGTTGTTAGTAACCCACCTTTCATTCATTTTCAAAAAGGTGAGGCAATTGACATTTTCGGGCAACAGTCTTGATCGGTTGTCTGTGACCGCACCGCCGGCGGCACTGAAGGTTCTCTCGGACAGAACACTGGATGCCAGGCACAAAAGAAGCTTGATGGCATACTGTGCCAACTGTGGGCAGATTTCATCCTGTTGACCCAAAAATTGATGGCGTCACTATTGTCAGGACAGGCATCCTCTTCATAACTGTTGTCGTCAATACCACCACCATCACTAGCCAGAAAAGAGCCAACGTAATCGTGCACCATGCGCTTCATCTGTTCTCAATCGTTATGCACTTCACTTGTTTGAGGTGGCCGTATCAGGTTTTGCCAGGCATCCGGAAAATCCCCCCTGCCTTGGCTTTTGGATGTGTGCAGCCTGCTGCCACTACTGCTGCGGCTACAGGACGATACAGTGGAGGCAGTGTCTGCTTGAGCTCCCTGTGTGGAATGTGGTGCGTGGAACTCCTCACACAGCCAGTCGCATAGTAGTCTGCTCAGTCGGGCCACCTTTTCTTTCTGTTGTGATAGGTTCAGTAGAAACTGTGACATTTTGTCTTTGTAGCGGTGATCCAGAAGGGTGGCCATGCAGTAATCATCCCGGTTTTGAAGGGGTCCTCCATAGGCATCGCAACATGTGGACAAATATATGAAAGAGGGGTTCCCTGGGCTCATGCTCCTCCTGTCCCACAGTAGGTGCAAAAACATCTTCCTCCTCATCACCCACCTCCTCCTCTTCAAGCTGCAGCAGTTCCTGTTATTCCATCTCCCGCACAATGCCTGGGGTGTGACAGCACAAATGCGTGTCGGACAGGTTCTGTCCAGCAGCCCCAACATGGTCTCCCTCATAATCATCATCATAATCATCTTCCTACTCCTCCTTCTCTTGGAACTCCTGATGCTGGCCAGTGTCCTTTCTTACTCCTCCTGATGCTGGCTGTGCGCTATGGAGTGTAATGTCACCCTCATCCTCCTCCCTGCTTTCTTCCCCCTCTCTCCCATCGCCACTTTCCATCAGGCCACACAGGGTATTATCAAGCAGAAAGATGATGGGTATGACGTTGTTCCAGCCTGACTGCTCCCGACTCACAACGTTTGCTCAGTTGTGTAGCTGTACCAAGGGCCCCGCTGCCTCCATGCACCACGCTGACCAAGTAATGGCGGATGGCTAGCTTTTGCTCACACAGATGCTGGAGCATGTGCAGGGCGGAGTTCCATCTAGTCACAGTGTCACAAATCAGTCTATGCCGTGGCAGCCTCTGTTGGTGCTGAATCTTGCTAAGCGCCGCGGCGGCAGTAGGGGATCAGCGTACATGGCTGCAGATGGAGGGAGCCTGTTTTAGTAAGTCCTCCAGTCCTGGGTACGTGCGAGGAACTTCTGCACTACCAGGTTCATTACGTGGGCAAAGCAGGGCATTTGTGTTATGCTGCCCATGCGGAGCGTGGCCACAATTTTGGCCCTGTTGTCACACATTATGTTGCCTGTTGGGAGCCAGCTGGGCATCAGCCAAGGCTCAACCTGATTGTGCAAAGCGGACAAGAGTTCTCTGGCGGTGTGACTTTTCTCCCCCAAGGACACCAGTTTCAGCTGTGCCTGGCAACGCGTGTGCTGGAGGGAGCTGTAGTGGCGTGCCCACCTAACCTCAGTGTCCTCCGCTGCTGGCCTTTCAGGAGGAGTGTCAAAAAGAGAGCAGCCCCAACATGGTCTCCCTCATCATCATCATCATCATCAAACAGAGAGGGGTTGACAGTAGAAGGACTAGAGTAGGAGTGGGGTACTACGTGCCTGGTTGTCCAGCTGTCCATGGTGACATGGATTTGGCTAGACACTTAGAATGCCAATGCCCAGGAGATGTTATCCATTACATGTCCATGTAAACTGGGTACGGCTGTGTGGGAGAAGTAATGCCTGCTTAGTATATTCCACCATTCAGCACAGGCTATTAGGTCACGGAAGGGAGCCGAGTCCACAAGGCTGTAGGGCAGTAGCTGCAAGGCCAATAGTTTGGCTAGACGTGAATTGAGTTCTATGTCTCTATTGTTGGTTGGGCACACAGCCTGATGCCTTCCACAGAACTCTTGTGGAGTGGGCTGAAGGGACTGGGAGCTAGGGGAGCTGAAGGGGTCACTGGAGTACCCATCTTGCAGCGACAAACAGCGTCTGACACCATGAAACCTGCAGGCAGCGGCTGATACTTCCTCGCCGCTAGAAGTCTGGCTGGCACCAACCTCCTGAGACGTAGTAGCAATGACAGTTGGAGGTGGAGAAGAAGTCACTGGAGGTGGAAGAAGAGAGAATGACGTGGTTGCACCTCCTTCAAGGGAACACAGGTACTGCTCCCACTTTGGTTTGTGGTTCCTGTGCATCCTCTGCGGATCTGCCTGTGGCACAGGATGCAGATTGCTATGCACTCTTCATCGTCTTTCAGCGTAAAAAAGGACCACACTGGAGAGGTGTGTGCAACCACTCTGCTCCTCTTTTTCTTTGCCTGCCTTTGTGTCTGCTGGGTGCCCTGCGTCTGCTCCAGCTCCATCTCCCCCATGGTCACATCGTCTCTGACTGTTCCCCTGCTTGAGCCCACTCGTCTGTCTCTTCTTTGGGACTCACAGGTAGATTTGCAGCCCCTTCCATCTCCAGTCTGTTGCTGCTGCTGCTTCTGCCTTTCCTCTACATCTGTTTCGGAACTGCTGCTAGCCCTTACATGCATGGGTGGTCCCCAGGTGACGGTCATCATCATCCTCATTTTCATGTAAGCCCACCGCTGCAAATGCAGCCACTGATCCAGAACACTCACCCAGCAAGTCCTGACCACACTCTCCGAGGGTCTCAAAGTCTGCCTCCTGCTCTGAACTTCGGACTGACAGATCCTAAGGCTGTTCGTTAAGCAACGTGGGAGAGTCATCGGGAGGTACAGGCACATTAGCCACGCTAACATCTGTGTTTGCTCCTTTCACGGCTCTGCTGGTTCCTGCTGCTGCAGAAGAAGAGCCTGTTGCACTTGAGGACTCTGAGACCCAGTCCACAATCCTCTCCAAATGATGTGGCTGTATGCTTGTATTCCGCCCTCTCCATACATTTAGCAGTGTACTGGTGCTACGCACACATCTCAGACCTGTTTGAAAACTTGTGCTGCTGCCTCCAACAGTTTGCTGCTGCTGTTCCACTCCTGGGGAGTATGCCCCCTGCCAAATGCAGCAGGTCGCCCAACGCCATGCCTTTCCCTGGGTCCACAGTAGGCCAGAAATTTCATTGGACCAAACAGTCTTCTTTGGTAAATAGGGACAGGTATCCAACACTAAAATGTCTGTATTTATTTTAGAGTAGCACAGAAATTTCATTAGAGCAAATGGTCTTCTTTGGTAAATAGGAACAGGTATCAAACACAAAAATATCTGTTTTTTCTTTTACAGTAGCACAGAAATTTACCTGTACCAAATGGTCTTCTTTGGTAAATAGGAACAGGTATCAAACACTAAAATATCTGTATTTATTTTACAGTAGCACAGAAATTTTACTGTACCAAACAGTCTTCTTTGGTAAATAGGAACAGGTATCAAACACTGAAATATCTGTATTTATTTTACAGTAGCACAGAAATTTCACTGTACCAAACAGTCTTCTTTGGTAAATAGTAACAGGCATCAAACACTAAAATATCTGTATTTATTTTAAAGTAGGCCAGAAATATAACTGTACCAAACGATCTTCTTTGGTAAACAGGAACTGCAATTGATTTTAATTAGCTTTAGTGAATGTACAGTGTGAAAAAAAGATGACTAACAGTGTCTTCACTAATACACAATATAGATTACACTAAATGTGCTGACTGGTGATAATTTAACAAAACTGACTAGCTTTGCGTAGCACTACAAGTAGCAGCAACCACAATTGTACCTTCAGTGCTTGTGCAGTCAGTGAACAGCACACAAGAGTTTAATACACACAATATAACCTGTGCTAAATGTGCTGACTGCTGACAATTTCACAAAACTGACTAGCTAGTAGCTCATGTAAAAGTAAATGTCCTATAAAACACTGAAATATGCAGCTAACAATGAACTAAGAGGCTTCTACACTGTCCCTGTCACACTACATGTCTCTCCCGGCGTCTATCCTCTACACCGTACACAAGATGGAGTGACTAACCCCACCCTCCATCCCTTTATATTTATTTTTGTGCTCTGATCTCTCCTGACTGGCTGCTTGGCCTTGCTGTGCATCCTGGGAGCAAATGATTTGCTCTGAGCCTCCCAATCCCGACGAAATTTCTCGCCATTACCGCCCTCTGATTTTTCATTCATTCGTTCGGTGACAACACAACCTCATGGCAAAACACAAGGCCATTCTCACTTACATGTTCGGCAAGCGAAAAAAGGCCCGATTCACTGCGAGATTGAATGTAAAAATCCTGCTCATCCATCCCTATTCAGTACATCATTATTCTCTATAGGACAAGTGCCAGGCTAATTTTAATTACTTAATAATGCTCCTTTAGTCACTGTTTACTGACAGCTTTGGCTGCCATATCGCCCAGTGTTCTGCTAATTTCTTGATATAAATGGGAATAAGCTTGTTACACGAAGAGTAATGGCACAGAGTATCATGTTAAATGTCTTATTCAAAGACATTTATAACAAGATTTACAATATGTAATGACAAATCTAGTTCTAGTGTTATGTCTTCATGGTAATTTATGCTAAAATCAATATAAATATAGTATATTATTCATAGGAGATGGTGAAGTAAATAAACTGTAAAGAAAACAAATGGAAATTATTAAATTCCTAATATGTTACTTTTTAGGAGAATTATATCACATTTCTTACTAATTTTATATAAAACTTTTATATAAAATTTTATATAAAACTATATTTTAAGTGATTTTTTTTTTGCTCCATTAACATATGATATGCAGTGGTCCCCATGTGGTAATCCTGGGGTTAGGTGAGAGCTTTGGTGAACCAGGGTTAGGTGAGAGCTTACAGCCAGGGCTAACTAATGTAAATGCATGGCGGACATTTCATTCAAAGACACCTACTCTGCACGTTATATAGCAAAAAGAAATACATAGTACAAAATCATAAATATGTACAGCTATGTACATAAATATTTGGACAGAGACAACTTGTTGGTTCTATACATTACCACAATTAATTTTAAACAATTTAAATTGAACTGCAGACTTTCAGCTTTAATTCAGTGGGTTGAACAAAAAGATTGCATAAAAATGTGAGGAAGTAAAGCCTTTTTTTTTTACACAATCACTCAATTTCAGGGGCTCAAAAGTAATAAGACGAATACAAAGCTGAAAATAAAATGTTCATTTCTAATATTTGGTTGAAAACCCTTTGCTGGCAATGACAGCCTGTAGTCTTGAACTCATGGACATCACCAGATGCTGGGTTTCCTCCTTTTTTATGCTCTGCCAGGCCTTTACTGCAGTGACATTCAGTTGCTGTTTGTGGGCTTTTATGTCCGAAGTTTAGTCTTCAACAAGTGAAATGCATGCTCAATCGGGTTCAGATCAGGTGACTGACTTGGCCATTAAAGACTATTCCACTTCCAATCAATTTGACTGCATTTAGCTGGATTTGAGCAGACAGTATGTCTCTGAACTCCTCAGAATTCATTCGGCTGCTTCTGTCCTGTGTCACGCCATCCATGATGTGGTATACTTTGGATCATGAGCTGTTCCACGCCTTCTCCATGCTTTTTTCTTGCCATCATTCTGGTAAAGGTTGATCTTGGTTTCATTTGTCCAAAGAATGTTTTTCCAGAACTGTGCTGGCTTTTTTAGATGTTTTTGAGCAAAGTCCAATCTAGCCTTTCTATTCTTGAGGCTTATGAGTGGCTTGCACCTTGTAGTGCACCCTCTGTATTTACTTTCATTCAGTCTTCTCTTTATGGTAGACTTGCATATTGATACGCCGACCTCCTGGAGAGTGTTATTCACTTGGTTGGCTGTTGTGAAGGGGTTTCTCTTCACCATGGAAATGATTCTGCGATCATCCACCACTGTTGTCTTCCGTGGACGTCCAGGTCGTTTGGCGTTGCTAAGTTCACCAGTGCTTTGTTTATTTCTCATGATGTACCTGTAAACTGTAGATTTTGCCACTCCTGCGTGGAGAGCTCCTTTGACAACTTGTCTGTTCACAGCAAAATCTTCCACATACAAGCACCCCCCCCCCCCAAATGAACTCCAGGCCTTTTATCTGCTTAATTGATGATAACTGACATAACAAAGGATGTGCCCACAGCAGCCCATAAAAATAGCCTTTTAGTCAATTGTCCAAAAACTTTTGAGACCCTGAAATGAAGTGATTGTGTTA
The DNA here is from genome assembly GCF_032062135.1 of Pyxicephalus adspersus. Taxonomy (NCBI): domain Eukaryota; kingdom Metazoa; phylum Chordata; class Amphibia; order Anura; family Pyxicephalidae; genus Pyxicephalus; species Pyxicephalus adspersus. Next base: position 137,469,057 of record NC_092858.1, read on the forward strand.
AAAAAGTCTTTAGTTTCCCCTAATGTTGTTTTCTCATACATTAGCCTATAGCATGAGTCTCATCTTCCCCTGAGGAAACCTATTAGGTGAAATGCATTTGGATCTTAGACAATTTTTCTTTTTTCCATCTTCAACATTTCTTTCCCTTTTTATTTAGGCCAATGTTTGAGTGATTACAGGAATCATATGTATAGTACAAAGTCTAATGCCACAGCATTAGGAGTGGGTGGACTGTTTAATTGTGTCACAATAGTTATTTGTATAGTAATAAGTACGAAACCCCATCATCCGAGTGGGTGGACCACTTAAATACTTCTATGTACGTACCATTGTGTATTTTGTTGTTTCACTGTATGTAGATGATACACTTTTGCCAAAAAAAAAACTTGCTGCTCTTTTCTTTCTTTTTGATTTTCTATAGCTAAAGGTAGCTGTTATGAAATGATGAACAAAAAACCACCTTCCTAAGGACTTCCACCTCCTGAACATGAACTTTAAGCCAGTTTATTTTAAAACAATTTGTGAAACAGTTTATGAATAGAACCCAGGCAGTTTTTACTAATTCCAAGTAACTAATATACCAGGTTATGTTAATACATTTATTTTGCAATAATACTTAGTTGAAGGACAATGTAATTATAACAAGTTCAGTATTGATTAACAGTCCTAACTGTGATTTCAAACAAAAGAGTCAAATAGTTCATGATCTAAATGTACTGTTTTAATTAGATGAAGGTCAGTCCGTAGGCTAAGGGCAAAACCCTCGCCTTACTTCACTCACACTAAAATGCTGCTCTGTGCAATAATATGCCGAAAGCTTTATCACTATGCTGACTCTAATTTGGTTGATTTTACAGTACACATTTTGTCACATCACAATGAAAGGTTAGAGCTAGAAGCATACATCTCATTCAACTGTGTCCTGAAGCATTGAGGTTAATGTGAAAAGAGGATAACTGACTTGTGGAGATTTGCTAATTAAATTGATCTGTTTTGCTGGTTAACATCAGGAATTAAACTGTTGATAATAAAATACAAATGTAAATCCTGCCCCTTTGACTCCTGCAAAATCAATGCACAAAGTATGGTTGTTGCACTTTCCAGTTTGACAGAATGCAAGTGATGGAAGCAATTAGATAAATATTCAACTTAATGTGTGATTTTCATTCTCTGCAGTTGACCTACCATTGTTTTTCTATTTATTAAAGTACAGATGCAAACAATCAGGTTTAGTAATGTTTAAGAAAAATTTTTTTGTATTAGCTGATAGCTACTGAATGTTTAGCACAATACAATCTGGTCAAAAAAATATACTAAGTAAATTCTGATTATTATAAGAGGCCAGAATAGATGCAATTTCTTTTCTAATATAGTTACATCCATTTTGTGCTATCAACTAAACACAACAAATTCACAAAAAATAAAAGTAATGAAACCAAATGAAGCACCCAAAGAAAAGAAATATAAACAATAAATTACAAAAAATGGAAAAAAACTGAATGTGCAAGATAAGATTTTCCCAAAAAAGATCCTTCATGTATACAAAACATGACATACCAAACATATTTGTGCCAAGCCAATCCAAGAATAACCTCCCTGGTGGTCTGAATATTAAGTATTTTTAAATGTCAAACGGTACATTTAAAAATACTTATTATTTTAAATTCCACCTGGTCCCACCTCCCAGCCGCAGGGTTCCACCTTCAAGCCGCACGCTTGCACTGCCTAGGCGGCATCTGCGTCCCCTGACCTCACATTCCCCAGCGTTCACCCGACGGAGAGGCAGATGCCCGGCCAGCATCGCTGGAGGACGCTGTGGGCTTGTGGAGACCAAGTAAGACTTGAAAACTCCCTGGCAATTCCACTCCAAATGTGGCTCAGGGTTACCACTAGGTAGGTTAAACAACAAGCATTTTTGTTATATTTATGTTATTGTAAGTCTATACGATAGTGAAGTGAGGTCACAACATAAGAATGGTTTCTATGTAATAAGAAGTGTTTAACTGATCTATCTATCTATCTATCTATCTATCTATCTATCTATCTATCTATCTTTTGGGGGACTCCTCCTGATACTGACAGGTAAGCCCCAAGCCCTTAACTCTATAGGATCACCTTACCAAGCTTTAAAAAAACCCTCCTAAACTCAGTGTTCCTTCTTTGTCCTCAGTTCAGTACTTTACCTTGTGTGTGTTTAGCCTCATCACTTGTCCATCTTGGTCCAGACCCACCTGGGAGTGTAAGTGCCACCGACAGAGATGATAAATTTTTAAGGATTGGTTGCCAGGGCATTGGCCATATTGAGCTTGAACAGATTTTATTTGTGGGTGTGAGTTTGATTTCTCTCTCTCTTGCTTTAAAGAAGTAAGCAAAGATGAGTAAACTACATCCCTTGATGAGCACATCCAGAAGAGGGCTAAATTTGAATGGAGTCTTAGGATGTCATTAGATACTGATGGAGCAAGTCAGCATTCTTGATTTTGCAATAAGGTTCCCTCCATAAGAGAGACTTTACAGTGGGAAGGTATGTCATAACCTCCGAAGAAGATAAAGAAATGTTTTCCTAAAGAAAAGACGGTCTGAAATTCAATGCACAAAATAAGTTTGGTAAACATTAACCTTTGAGCCCAGTGAATACTACTATTGGATTACTATGGATGCTTACCAGCATTGTATGGCCCATAGTTTGCAGTCAGGAGGAGTGGCAAGAAAAGAAAAATTACAATTAAGTATGATTTTTCCATCATTTAGCTATTCATATCTCTAAATAGTCTTTATTATTGCAATGATAACCACTGATACCTGTATAGGAAGCAATAATACCACTATAAAGATTATTTATTGTTGGATAGGGGTTAATTAAAAAAGGAACGTAAGATCAAGTCTGGATTTTATCATCCCATCTATCAATATAGTAGCACAACTTAAGCTGATGATGAGTAATAATAGTTAAGATAGTGTTGCACTTAGTAATAGAAGTTGAAATTCTTTTAATATTTTAATGTATAAACCGTTTTTTATTAAACTGAATCAATGCCTGCTTTCATGAAAGTGAGTAATGACATGATGAATGTACCTTCTTCACTCTGCCAAACATAACCTAATAGTAATGTGTCTGAACATCATTGACATTGGCAATATAACAGTAGCTAGATAGAAAGTAGTGAAAAAACCACAGTTAATGTTTTTTTAAAATATTCACTTAAACCAATAATATGCTTTTCTTTGGAGCAATCTGCAAACTTTTTTAATACTAATTCCACCATTAAAAAGAAGCACAAAGCAATTTTTTTTTGATGATGTATTACGCAACATTCTTGACAAAATATTTTAGAAATAATTGGATTGAAATTGGATTGAGATTGATAGATTGAAAATACATAATTGTCAAGAGCAGACACACCATGCTACAAGATTATTTTATTCATGAACCCTTAATCAACGCAATGCCATCTTTTCTTTATTCTTTTATATATACAGTATATATTCATAACAAAGGAAGAATTGTTAAGTATCATGATGTATACAAAATTACCATCTTGTTAGATTTGACTAACAGTGATATAATGGCAAAATATTTTCATAATCTTCCAATTTTCATATCTTCCACCAAATCTTCTGATACAGAGCTAAACAGTTAACATTACAATACATTATCCTGCTAGTTAAACCAGAGAGAAAAGTGTTGTCCATAATATTTAACAATTAAAACAAAACAAGTGCACATTTATAATGGATACTATGCTATGAAACAGCCATGCAGTATATATCAAACAACTGTGCTGTTTTACCGGTAGTGACTTGTTTAGAACCATGTTTGTTTCAGTTCTGATTGGTTAAAAATGTGTGGCACATGTTGCCTGCAAGGTGTTCTCAATCTTGCTTAAATTTTTCCTTGCTTATTATTAAATAGGATTTTGTTTGTAAGACATTTGGCCAAATAATGCAAACATCTAGTTGTAGACTATCCAGATCCTAACCAAACCTCTGTTGACCTTTTAAATATACACCAGCTGTCAACTGTGCCATTCATCATAGATTTACAGCTGGTATTGTTACTAATATACATAGAAGCTGTAAACCAGTTGTTAAGATAAATAGTTGGCAGCATTCCTTTTGGGTAGTAGTCATCATGGGCAGTCCTATACCCATGGAAACCTGGAAGTGTAATGTTGACTGCTATTTTCCACAGAAACTATTTTCCTATCTTATGACTTTCATACTTGTGAATTCACATAAGAAATTAATCACAACCTGATTAGATAAAAGTAGCATAAATCTAACTATGCCTTCTTCATTTCTATTGAATTCCAACCAGCCAGTTGTAAAATGCAGAATGTACAAATGAGGCCTTGCTTGTATTGAGTAATGGTCTGAAGTATGATGCTTTTTCATTGTAAAATGCAGAATGTAGCTCAGTGTTGATTTCTACCTGCACTCTATTACCAAGCTGGCTTGTTATTCCTGATATGTTTAAGATTTTTCATACCTTTGACCTCACCATGGATCTTTAACTATCTGTTAACAACCCCAGCCTGGTCTCATATTTTGTTCCTGTCGACTACTTTTTATAACTCACTCCTTGTTTGTTGCTGACTTTTTGTCAAAACTAAATTTGTTTACCATCCAACCACTACCTGGTTGTTCACTGTGACCTATTTTTGATGTTGTACCAGCCAGATAACCTAATACCCTGCTGTCTCCCCATCACTGTTTTCTGCCTGCATTCTTGAGGCTGTTACTTCAGATCTTCCAGTTCCCAAGGTTCTTGCAGCCCCCTAGGATACATGTTCCATTCACTGCTGCCCATATAGCATCGTCCAGGGTTATGTGAACTCCAATCAAATATGTGACAAAAGCTTAATACATGTTTTATTTCAATGATACAAACTATTAAAACCCATTAGATTAGGTTGATTTTATTAATATTTCCACTGAATCACAAATACACAACATACAAGCGTACATTAAAAATAAGTTCTGGCATTACATTACAAATACATGTTTCAAATGATATTTTATTCACTGCTATGACCAGTTCTTCAGTTTCCCCTTAGTCCCTCCAAACAATTTTCCGGCTTGTATAGATTTTTTGGCAGTTTCTGTAAATTAGCAGGAATTTGATCAGTTGGGCAGCTTGGCATTGGATAAAAGACAAATATCCAGAAATATCTCTGGACACTTCCTAAGGACAAACACAGTGCCAGCTTCTCTGCCCTTTGATATGCAGATGGTTTGTCGGTAACATGAAAAGACCTTGGTACAGTTTAAAACCTAGCCAAGACAATTAAAGATTTCCGAGTACAACACAAATGCTGCACAGTAATTACCGAATATTTTAAATCTGTTTATATGTTGATAATCCTTCAAATTATGCATTCTCAACAGCAGAAGGCAAAGAAAATCAATTTAAGCATGGTGCACAATTTTAAACAGCAAATGAGTTAAACTCCCTACCATTTTTTTAACCAATGCCATTTTTTAGCATTTTCGTATAAATGTACATCAGTTGCTTTAGGCACTAAGCCCAATGCACCAAGATTAAAAGGTGCCTGCCCAAAAGTATAACATCACATGCTCATTGATCCATTTTATTTTGGGCACTTAAACAATAAATGCATGCAAATGACTGAATTCAAACTAACTGCAAGCAAAATTGCTTAGGGTATGTATAGGAACCAGATGTAAACAGAATATGGCCCAATCTGTTACTTAAATTAAAAATTAAATCAATCTCATTAAAATAAAACACCACATAACTTTAATATGTTACTGTAATTTCAGTTGTAATTTTCATATTTTTAAATATATGTAGCTTTCATAAACAGAAGACTGGTGGCCTTGTCATTTAGATTCTCCCTCAGATACTTGCTGTTATGGAATTGCAATTGTCTCTTGTCACATGCACACTTGGTGGAGAATACAATTGGCCATTTCAAAATACATTGCACAAACAACAAGGCATGGACCCCCACTGTCACATTCAGAAACCCAAACATACAAATAAATATGAAGTCAAGCTGGAGAAAATGCATGTAGACAGGATCAGACGCCTGGCTGATATAAAAAACGCTACTGTTTGCTGGATGCTTACCATGATGATTTTAAGTATGTTAGAATCAAAATAAATTTTGACATATTATCTTGACATATTATTGACTTTTGAAAGGGCTAATCCTATCTTGTTGCAAGATATGCACAAACAAGGTCTGTCTATTAAATACTTGATGTAATGGTCTTGATTTATTAAAGCTCTCCAAGGCTGGAGAAAATACACTTGCATCAGTGAGCCTGGCTGATCCAGCAAACATGGAATGGATCTGGTCCAGGATTGAAAACATTTACTAACAAATAGCAAATGACTTTTACAAATCTCTTCCAGGTTTTCTGGATTACCAAGCTTCACTGGTGAAAGTCTCCAGCCCTGAAGAGATTTAATAAATCAGGCCCCATAACTCGGTTTATTTATTTATATGATAATTCTAAAGCTTGTCCTCTTCAATATACATTCCATTCACAATTAGGCACTGATTGCAATCGGTCGAAGACGTGGAGCAGATCAGTTTCTGACAGCTGTTTCAAGATATCTGGTGTTTTTTTTTCTTTACTGCATGCATTGACTCAAAGCATGTTCCTATAAGCACCAATTTAAATTTTGGGAAAAAAAGTCATAAGGTGCCAAATCTGGTGAAAATAAAGCATGTTCCACTGTAGTAATGTGTTTGTTGGTTTCACAGAAAGTGCTGTGTGAGAAGGAGCATCGTCCTGATGAAGAAGGAAACCATTTTCCCACATTTCTGGCCGTCTTTTCCTGACTTTTTTCTCTGGTTTCTCAAAACTTCCTTATAATAATGTTGGTTCTCTGTTGTGCCTTCTGAAACCCATTCTGCCAAAAATACTCCCTTCATGGGCACAATTGATGACTATTTGAAAAATAAGGATCCATCTCAAGTTTCTGCAGAATGTCAGCACAAATTTCCTTTCAGCACTCTTTTTGCTTTGGTGTGAAATTTTACTAAAACTTGCATGGTAAATGTCCATAATCAATTATCACTGCTTTGATGGGCAAATGTTTTAAATCAAGCTGGAATTTGACTTGAAGATAAACACGCCCTAATGTGAAGAGGTAGAGAAATTACATTAAAAATAAAACATTATTCCAAAGATTATTATTTGCTTCATCTGAAATTGGCTGAATATTCAAAAAAGAAAACAATATTAATAGTTTATTTTGTATCACTGATTAAACAGAATAGACCTGGCATCTCATTTATTTTCTGCACAGAGCAATGCACTTATTAAATCACCTATTCATCTCCCACAAGAATCCACAACTATTAAAACAGACTCGCTTTCAATTTTTACAACTACGCATCATAAAAAATACCTAATTATATGCATAAACAGTGGCAAGTTTGTTCAAACGAAATTCAAACTCTGTATAATAAAAGGTATTTGTACATATTTGTGTAGGCTTATCTGAAAAGATTCAAGGCTTTAACATGCTGTTGGCTGAAAATGATTTAAAAGACATATCAGGCCTTATACACAAATTATTTATTGTGTAAAAAGGTGTTTCACTACATAAACTCAAATTGTCGATGTGTCTGCTAACTTTCCAAAATGGGTAGAGAGGGCACTTAATGCTTAGATGACTGCTGATCACATGATCACATGTGTTACAAAGCAGCTTCTAGGCTGCTTGAGTACATGGATCTTTCGATTTTATTACGTCTTCAAACATGTTAATGAAAAAGTATTTCAGTGTTTACCCCTACAGCATAAAAGAAAAAAACTCTGTGTCACAGATAACTGCTTAGAAATGCATGCCTTTGTACCCATAAAATTATTTACATACTTTCAAAAACTTTATGGACCTGCAGGTATTGTAGAGTAATGCATTTACAACAAAGTTTTCTATCGAGACTCAATATCCGGTTTCAGAACATTTCTAACAGCTTAAAACCACCTATTATTTGTTTACATTAGATGGCTGGCTGAGTGTAGATACTGCTGCTAAAGAAAACAACAGAGGAGATGGAATTTATGTGGTGCTGTTGTGAACTTGCAGATTAATTTCTCCACAAAGCCTGTAACTACAGAGGAAAGTTAGGGCTTGTCTTCTACCAGTTCTTCTACCCTTTGTTAAGAATATGCAAACACTTACTTGTATGGCACAGGTGCACTGGGAGTATATTTTGTTTAGTGATATATCAAGACTTCACTATGGGAATTGTGAAAGGAACAAACATACAGTATTAATATTACACATTATTTATATAGCGCCAACAAATTATGCAGCACTGTACAAAGTTTAGTCATGTCACTAGCTGTCCCTCAGAGAGGCTCACAATCTAATGTCTTTACCATAGCCAGATATCATCAATGTAGTCTAAGGACATTTTTTTTTTTTAGAGAAATCTAATTAACCTAGCTGCATGTTTTTAGGATGTGGGAGGAAATCCACACAGACATGGGGAGTGCTAACCACTAAGCCAACCGTGCTGTTCATGTCTCACTATCAATGAAACCAGTATTAATATATGTCTCACTATCAATGAAACCAGTATTAATATATGTCTCACTATCAATGAAACCAGTATTAATATATGTCTCACTATCAATGAAACCAGTATTAATATATGTCTCACTATCAATGAAACCAGTATTAATATATGTCTCACTATCAATGAAACCAGTATTAATATATGTCTCACTATCAATGAAACCAGTATTAATATATGTCTCACTATCAATGAAACCAGTATTAATATATGTCTCACTATCAATGAAACCAGTATTAATATATGTCTCACTATCAATGAAACCAGTATTAATATATAAACCAGCTTTCATCTAAACAATGATGGTCAGCCTGTGACACATCACAAACTTTCTTGTGAAAAATTCCTGTACAGTACTGAAGTGAGCAGACCTGGAGGCTTTAACCTCCCTGTCAGTATGATTATTTTGTATTTTTAAATGTTAAATCGCTACATTTGACATTTAAAAATACTTCTAATTTTAAATTTGCAGCCAGTACCGCCCCCCGCGCATGCATTCTGCTCATACACAACGAACCACTGGAGGACACTGAGGGCTTGTGGAGACCAGGTAAGCCCTCAATTCCACCCTGAGTGTGGCTCAGACTTATCACTTTCTGTAAAAAAAAATTCACCCCAAGCCTCATTTGGGAATACCGCCAGGGGGGTACAACATGGACACAACAAAAGCCTTGTGAAGGCCTGCTGTGAAAATCATGTTTTGAGCCATAGATTGTTTATAAAGATTCAAAATTTCCAGGTCATTGTTTACCTAATAGTAGTTAGTCATGTAGCTGGGCTTGTTCTTGTAATGTTGAAGCAGTTTTGCAGCTTTCCAAGCCACCTCATCAGTGAAACAATTCACAACTTTAACTTTAAGTAATTTGAAGGTTCCCCAGAGATGCAAACTTCCTGACACCAAGTTTTTTCTCTGGAACTGTACCTGATGATCCAGAAAATTTCACACCTCCTGTTGCACAATCAACATCTGCAGTATTACTTTTCACAGTGATTTGAAGATTTTTGTGCTCTGTGGATATAAATGCTGTAGTGTTTTCCTACACTGGTGAAACTGATGAAGAGGCTTGGGAACCTGTGAAACATCTTCTACTTAACAAAATTATGCCCAACTGACTGTGACTAATTACCATTAGACTCACTTTTTCATTTTCCTTAGAATTACTGCAAATGCAACCAGGATATCCCAGCTTTAAAGTCTTCATATGAAAGCTATGTACCCTGGTGAAGTCTTTCAAGTGCCACTTAACATGTCTACTAGCTCAATGCTTAGATTACTAAACTGAAAAAAATACTGCCCATTGTTATGAGTTTGCAAAATTTATATGATAGTGATAGTTTTCTGCTTTGACACCATAGCATTTTTTTTCCGATGTTCTTAAAAGTAATATATGTGGGTTTACAGAAGAAAATATTATCCTGCATATTTCTTTGCATGAAAACAGCAGCTACAAAATCACACTGAGCTGAAAACCAGACAGAATAATTCACATGAATATTTTTGATGCGGCAGTGTGCCGAGTGGTAAAATGCAATTTATTGGGACACTAGAGTAGAACTCTTATAATAAACTCAGTAAATGTCCATCCTCTGAAATATATTTAGCACTAAAGTAAAATGCTATAAAAGTTGCTAGATATTTAATATTTTTTTTGGAGTTGTTTTATACTTAGATAGTAGTAGCAGGTTTGCAGGAATATGAGGGGTTTACAGAATGTTTGAACCTGGCCATGTGCCAATTTTGTTGTGACATATATATTGCAGTCTTGTGGCTTTTTGGCTAAATGGCTATATACTTGGTTTAACTTCCTTCATAAAATCTTATGACAAATTTTCTTTATTGTACAAAGTACAAATCATTACTGGATTTCATTTTCCTAACTACATCAAGGCCTACATAAAGTGCATTTGTAAAATGAAATTCTTTGATGACATATTGTTTACTGCAGTGATGGAGAAATAATTTCACTAATAAGTCTTATAGTATGAAATTGTTTTTGACAAATTTTTTATTATTGTTGCTAACATAGAAGTCACATACACGAAGTAATATTTAAAGTTAAATTTCAGGCAGATTAAAAAAAGAAAACAATTATTGCAATTATGTGATCAGCGAAGGAACTCACTGTGGTCTTTCAACAAGACTTTGGTACATGTCTTTAAAGGGACATTGTCACTTCAACTTGTCCTCTTGAAAAGCTGACACTTTTCTACTTCCTAGTCTTGTAATGACGTACAAGTAAAAGAAAACCAAGCCAGGAAGCAGTTATTCTATAAACCCCAAATTTTGGAATAATTGAAGTGGCTGGGGAACAGTTAAACAATGGCTTTTTACCTTAAAGGCCTTCTGAAGGGTAAGTAAATTATCCATTTCTATAGAAGATGACTTCTGTTTAAAGCAGAATTTAACCCCTCAAAAAAAATTTAATCAGGCAGGTCCTGTATTGCAAAAGGGACAGGCGAAATACATTTTAAAATACCCTTACCTGTCTGATCTAAATTGTTTAAATACATTTACCTCTTCCCATTTCATTGTGAGCACCAATATCTTCTTCCTTCTCCTCTTCCTGGTTTCAGTCTTTATCATTTTTGATTGGCCTGCCTGGTATGACACAACTCCTGGAAAGGCGCGCAAGACAACGGCAGCCACAGTGGAAGCATGGATACGCTGGGTACACTGAGCTGTGCATGCTCAAGTCAGCAATATATTTTTTTTTATATATCCATTATAGCATAATGTATTGTAATATTTAGGAATAACAGGCTGACTTTCCAAAGAATTTCATTGCTACTTCCGTGCAGCCAACGAATGTATATCTGGAAAAACAACCCCCACAAGGTCATTTTCTTTGAAGCATAAAAACATCCCTGAAGAAAAATGCGGAAAGGTGAAAACATAAATGCATTTAACAACAGGGAATCCATGGTGATAAAAAGGCTTCCTATGTCCACAAACTCTTGAGATGCCCTTTGTCTTTCAAGAATTTGGTGAAGATTATAATTATTTCAGAAAAATAGACTGAAGGCATGACACATAACTTTATTTTTTTTTCAGTCCAACCTTAAGTACCTTTTCTTTTGTTAGAGACTGAAATGCATAAAACTATTTCAGAATATGTTTTAGACATCATGTTCCTTCAAACAATGATTCATTTTTTGTTTTGATGAACAAGGTAAATTGTGTGTTAGTAGATGCCCAAAGTCCCATAAGAACTGCAATGGATTTGCAGCATTGTGCATCAAATAGTGCTAAAAGCATCTATTTTTACAACCTATTTATATGTTTTTTTCCCCAAGGCACTCTGATGGTCTGCATTCAGCACCTAAAAGAATACATGATGACCTTTATGAACTAAATAAGTCCTCTAACTTTTACCACATGTTTTCCTATTCATTTTATTACACGGATTTAATATGGGGGTCGTAATGTTATAAACAGAGCTTTCATTTTAGTGCAAGTTTTTATGGACTGGAGCTTCACTCCCAATTTTTGACATATTTGTAAACTGCAAAACAGAAGGATGATTTTCCCAAGATGACACAACAGCTCATGAGATTTGGCCTATTCTGCATTCCCCAATATTTCAATAAAAGACTAGTGATGTCACTCTTACTAAAGCACAGTCAAAAGGTAAAATGTATTTATATTAAATAGTTATTATCCCTACATATTTATTTTTACATTTTAATGCAGAATTTTAGGCATTGTAAAAATGGGTCAGGTCAAGGTCAGCTTTCACATGAAAACATTTCTGAGGCAAATGTAAAATGTAAAAAGGTGCACATTTATTTCATTAGATTACACATATATCGATATTTAAATGACTACCAGTTGGATGACAACCCTATTCTGCAATATTAATTGCTAAATTTCCAATGCCTAAAGCTCAGCTTTAGATATGTTGCAGAATTTTAAATTCTTTTACTGCATTTAAAAAAATGTGTGTGCCTAATTACATTAGTTATGGACTATGATGCAAAAATATCACCTCTATCTCATGAAAGTCCCAGTTTTACATAGACTCTTACTCACAGTTACAGTCTGTTTATTTTCATTACCATCTGTTCTGATGGCAAGTTGCCTACTTGCAAATGTTATATGCCAGACTCATCATAGTGCTTGTGCCAGCCCTAGATGTTTCTACATGGACCACTGCCACACTGTAAGGATCCACACATTTGACATGAGTATAAATCCTGGTAGACAAGGGCAGCTCAGAATTAGCAAAAATCTGTTGTAAGGTAAAATTGTTTCTTTACACTCTCAGCAGGGATACCAATAAATGTATTGTACGACCATGTATACCTAAATAAATGATTGTAACACTTTCTAAAAAGGAAATTTCAGTAAAAAAAATTACACTCACCTTTATCAGTGCAAAGCCGTCGATCCCTTCGCAAACTTAGTCCAGTAAATTCCGCACAACTTCCTTCTTATTTCCAGTGCAGACTGGACAGTGGGTGCCACCATCATCATTCATATTCCTTTTCTTCCATCGCCCAATCTTGCACTGGACAGGCACCAATAACCGGTGATGCATCTTCCTTACATTAAAAAGAAAAATGTACTGATCTTACTGCGCATGCAGGAGATCAGCACATTTTTATTTTAATTCTAAGAAAGCCCCCTCTACACATACTCACAGCCTTCTGGGATAGGTCCGCTTTAAATAGCACTATATACTGCCAAAAACATTGAAATCTTATGTCAGAATCTTAAAATGGGTAGAAAGACATCAATCCCTTTGTGATCCTCTTTCCCACTCTGTCCTGTCTTCTTCGGGTTTCTTCTTCTTACATCATGTAATTTTGCACTGCACACATATGAGACCGGGTGATACACCTCCCTAAAATGTAAAAAAAAAATGTGCATAAGATCAGGACTTTATTTTTTACATTTCAGAAAAGCCCTGCTCATGCCTGAAACCATGCTTACACAGATGGAGCCATCCTAAGCCTCCTGGAATACATAATGAGGCTGTGGGTTTCCCATTAAGTCTTTACTGTTGCAGCGTTAAAGACAAAAGGGGAGGGGTCAAATGAAAAAAGTAAAAATAATAAAAAAACACATAAAAATGACTAGGGCAGTTAGGACCTTACCCATTCCTTCCCCCTCTCCCACATCTTCACCTTTACACATACATCACCTTTCTTCTTCCTCCGGTATTGCCAACCTACCCCCATATCAAAACCTCCCACAATAGGACTCCAAATATTTTGTGGGCTTAAAATTGGCTGGTCACAACCAATGCTTCCCCCGCACCCACTATATTACCTGCAGGTAACCAACTATATGAAATCTCTTGTGCCAGACATTCAAGGAGCCCTGAGATAAATTCGCTATGATAATCTTTTATTTCTACCTTCACCCTCTATCCATGAACTCTTTAAATCAAAACAGGATTATTTCCATAAACCTCTGACAAAGACTAATGTGACCAAATGGGGGGAGGAGCTCCACATGGCAGATGTCGTTTCCATTGCTACTCGCAGATACCAAACGGTATGCAAAGCCAAGGTGAACGAAATATGGAGGGAAACTCAATTCAGAATTTTGCACAGGGCTTATAGAGTTTTTAGGAAAGCTGTGGGGTCCTCTGCCCCGACCGCATTGGATTTTTATGCCCAAAATGAAAGGCTCCTGCCACCTTGGTTCACCGTTTATAGTCGTGCCCACTGATTCAAAAATACTGGCGAAGGATACTACAGTATGTATGTGAGGTAACTAAATATTTTGTACCGGCTATTTCTAGCTTATGTCTGTTTGGGTGCTGGGATGAACTGAGAGAAGAAAACCCAGGTAGGGGTAGAAGGGACTGGGTATCGGTCTGTCTTCTGGCAGCAAGACGTGTGCTGCTTTTTGGCTGGACTGATCCCATTCTGCCCACATTGGAGAAGATCACATCAGCTCTTTGTATAATAGTCCAGAACGAAGGTTTAGATGCTGAATGGAGCGATGATAAACACATCAATTGATTTTTGGAAAAATGGTATGCCTTTGTTCTCCACACATATACCGAGGCAGATCAGAACCGTATATTAACACCTTTCCAGCTTTCTGGTGTATTCTTAATGTATCTTTATAACCTGTTTATCCGCATTTTCAAACTATATAAATCTAGAGCCTTAAATATAATACTATTAATATGTGCTTCAAATTAGGTACTTATGGCCAATATGTTCACAATCAGAGTTTCTAGGTATTGTATATTTCGGGATTGTCCTATATTATTACAGTATTACACTATATGCACTGCAGGTCTTGGAAGGTAAAGTCAGCCTCCACTTGTATTTTACTACAACCATCAATATTACCACCACAGTGGTCCCTAGCCGCCCAGCACCGCCTCAGGGGCCACCACAATACCATTTGAAGGGGCAACCCCACCAACCTGGTTTCCCCACTTTTCCCAACTGAACTCGGAACTCTTACCCTCCACCAGACCTCATCCGCCACGGCGCGCAAGAGTGACACCTCACCCTTGAGCGCCCCTCCACACTTAAAGGGCCCTCTGAACCCTGTCCTGCAGCCCTAAAAACCATGGATCCATACCTATGGCGTTCAGGTGTACCCCATCCTTCTGCAAATTGCGCCAAGTCTCCTCTTTCAACTTTCTATGCCTTACAACCACACCCATGCCTTACAACCAAGCCACAAACCGTCCATCTTCCTTGTTAACCTTTATTCTCGCCTGACAGAGGGAAGATTAAAGGGACAAAAGTGGAATTAAATTTTCAAAGGCATAAATTCTCTAAAGTGGGTGGTTTGCCGACCCTGAGATATGGTATATCCACATAAGTACACTCAACAGACAGGGTTTTGTGGCCAGAAATTATTTTGTATTAAACATACTTGTAATACATCGAAGTTAAACAATAATTGTTTACATGAACAGTCTTATTTGGTACTCCCTCATTCCTTGAGTTTCTGTACCCGCTTAAAAAGACACAGATCACTTACTTGGTGGTTTAGTCATCAGAACGTATAGCGTTGAGCAAAAACGTATGTGAAGAGAACACAAATGATGCAAGTATTTATACGCAACCTGGAGGTTAGTGCTTTTGCTTCATTTTTTAAATCAGTCTTTATGCACAGTTCCTTCTTAGCTTCAGCATTTGGCTAAATGGAATACTTTTTGAGAGGTTTGGGGCATGTAAAATGGTGTTGCCCACAGTCTCCTTCCTGTAGAAAGGAGTGGTAGTGATTTTATGATCCTCTGTCATCATAACATAGACATCTAGGAAGAGAACTTTGTTTTTATGTGATTCACATGGTGAATTTTAAATTTAATCTGTTTGTCTGGATGAATGTCCTGAAGGGTTTTGGTGGAATCTGTCCAGATAATTATGATATCGAAGATATATCGATGGCACAAGAATATGTGGGTCGAAATATCCCAATCTGGGATCTGAAAATAATTCTTTCTCCCACTCACCCAAGTACAAATTGGCGTACGATCGGGCACATTTCCTCCCGAATGCGACCCCCTGGATCTGTATGTAGTGTTTCTGATTATATGTGAACACATTTCTAGTCAGGATGTATTTGAGAAGGTTGAGAATAAAGTGTATTGTATTTGTGTATTGTATTTTAATTGGATGGATTAGTCATTTCAATTATTTTCCTAATGGTCTCTAAACCTAATGAATGGGGAATGCTATTGTATAGTGATTCCACATCAATAGTGGCTAATATGGAATTGGGGGCGATTTGTACATCTTGGTATATTTAAATCAACTGTATGGTGTCCCTATGGTATGATGGGAGGTTGTAAACAAATGGTCTAAGGAAACCAGATTGCTCGCATTTGAAGAAATGGAGTCGATTCCTGACACTATGGGGTGTCCAGATCGGTCTTTAGCGTTTTTGTGGATCTTGGGTAGACTGTAAAATGTGGACTTTACTGGGTATTGGTTCCAAAGGTAATCCTTGAATTTAATATCAATTGTGCCTGTGGTGAATCCTGCTCTTACTATGGAAAAGTATTCATCATAGAAGTGGTTGATCTTTTCTAAATCTATGATTTGGTAACACTCTGAGTTATTGAGTATCTTAAAACACATATTCTCATGACTGCTGCAAGACATAGCTCGGTCAACTCGCCCCAAACTAAATTACCCTTAATCTTTAAACTTCACCCCCCCCCCAAAACATTATCCACCCCACCTATACACATTAAACCCACCAACGTTGCTTAAATGGCCCGCAGGCCTTTTATTAAACAAATATTTAAACATAACATATTAAATAACATATTAATCACGAATAACAACAATATATAAATTATTAATTATAACTATATATATATATATATACACACACACACACACACACACATACACATAGCCATTACAAACATGTAAATTATTTTACCTGAACAAATAGAATATATATATAACAAATATAACCAATATAAACAACAACAAATACCCTTGCAGTAAAACTCAGAATTATCATTTCCTAGTTGCAGGTCGTCTGAGGGTCCACCACTTCTAAAACCTTGGGCTCTGCACCTTATCAACGAATTGCTCCCAGCCGCCCATACACCCAGCTCGGGAACGCCACGACCCTTACTTGTGCAGACCCCCACCAACCAATTTACCACACCGGGGACTCAAAAAATTAGATAGGTCCCCCCCAACATAAATATCAACAAAAACAACACACTCCCCCCGAGGACCTCAACCGCCACAACAGCCCTATACCTTCATATTGCCCCAAACCAAAACAAAATGGGGAGGGAGGGTGGGAAAGCTTTTACCTTTCTTGCTGTTCCTCGTGAAAAAGGACTCCATTGCCTCTTCCTGACCTTTTTATCTCCAATTGACCCCTCCTCTCATCCCCTCCCTGCGTCTCTTCCCCCCCTCCCTCTTTCCTCTCACTCCCGCACGTGCCACTTCTTAATAATAAACCCTCTGCTGTCTCCCCGCCTGTCTGCACAGTCATGCTGGCCTTCCACTATACTCCTTTCTCTCGTATGCTCCAGGCCTCCCTTATTGTGAGGTATCCATAATCACAATGTTTCCGCCTTTGTCGACTGGTTTGATGACAATAGATTGGTTCTTTTGTAGATTTTTATGGACTTTTCTTGTATTTTATAAACATTTTGATGGGGAGAGCATTTTCCTAAAGTCACATTCTAGGATGTCTTTTGTCACTAAGTTCACGAATGTTTGGATGTGTGAATTGAAGGTGAGAGATGGATAGAAGGTAGACTTTGGTTGTTTGGTGGGGAGGGATGTTTTTGTCCTGGATTTTTCTTCTAGTAGTTTCATACTGTTTAATATCATATCATTTTTGTTAAGTAATTCCTGCAGTACTTTAATTGTTCTAAAATCTTGAACTTTAATATTTTTCAGATCTGAATGATCTTGTTGTGTATTGGGTTTATTAGTATTTTCAAACATCAATTTTAAGTGTTAGGTTTCTTGCTAACAAGTTGACATCTTTAATCAATTTGAATTTCTTGATTTTACCTGCGGGGCAGAAAGATAACCCCATTTTGAGGACGTTTTCCTCCTCTGATTTTAGTTTATAGGAGGCCAGGTTTATCATTTCCAAGTTTGGTTCTTGTGTGGGATTCTGAAAAAAAACTTTGGATTGTCGCTTTGATCCCTTGGGGGATGGTAGTTGGGTTGGAAGCACCCCTAAAAAAGATTCCTTGGTATGTGTTTTTGGAATGGCTCCCAGTGTGAATGTTGCTTGGGGTAAGGAGGTTGGAGGTAATGCTTCAAAGTCCGGTGATGTGGGGAGTAAAGGTGAAGTGAAGCCTATTAACTTTCCCCACAGACCTCGCCCTGCACCAACTTGTCCAAGCCACTATATCGGACCAAACCAAAACCATACCAGGGAACTCCAACAGCAGCCTCAAGAAGTCCAGCTGCACATCTCTATTTAACTCCTACATGGCCCTCCACCCCAGATCATTACCTCCAGCGTGTATTGCCAACACATTCGGAAGTCTATCCAGCCATGCAAATTTTCGGACTTCCGGCACCACTCGGCTCCATAGCATACCCAACACACCAATCCATCTTACCGTAGCTTCCGACTTAGGGACTCTCGACTGTTGACCATCGGGTCGAACCTCTGCCCTCCTTGCTCCCCACCACAAGTAGGAATGACCTAAAACACAAAATAAAGAGTGCCAGTGCAAGAAAAACCCCCCACACACATTCCTTATAACAAATGTTGCCTGACATACATGGAACCTCCTAGATTCCCATTGCCCAGTTTTCTTAATCACCTCATCACCTACTCCTCACCTTGCTGCCTCTCTGGCCACCCCAATCTGAAAAGAATGCAAAGAGTATTCCTTAGCATTCACCCCCACCTGTGTCAGGCATTTCCTAAATGCTGCCACAAACTGAAAACCTGTCAGGAACCCTCCATTCCATTCCATGAATAAACAATGGGCCATCCCCCTTCGGTCTCCTTCAAAGTAAATCCCTTAATGCCTGAACTGGGCAGACACCTGATCCCCCCCATAGAAAACAGCCTCACCAACAGTCCCTTATCCACTTGGTCAGTTTTGGACCTCCTTATCCTCAAAATCATCTCGTCCACCATCCACGATACGCCCTGCACCAAAATTCCCCCATGACGGGTCTTCGTTTGGCTAACCAATTCCCCCACACGCATGGACAGAGCATTAGGATACTCATTGTAAACCCCCGGGATGTGCCTTGCAAAGATGAAAATATTTTGCTGCATGCATTTAAAAAAAAAGTGCTGCAACAACCCGCAGCGGGCCCTGATGACACCGATAAACTGTTAATGGCCTGCACAACCCCCAAATTGTCACAATAGAAACATACTTTTTTGTTGGCCAGGTTCACCCGCCATAATACAAAAGCCACTACTATAGGGAACAACTCTAAAACCCACCAAATTTTTAACCAGGCCTTTCTCAACCCATTTCTGCGGCCACACACCCGATGCCCCAACGGCATCTGTGTAAAGTTTCAGTTTAATAGCATCAACCAGCCCCTCCAGCCACAATGCCTTCCCCTTAAACTCCAAAAACTTGTCCCACACCAGTAAATCACCCCTGTCTGCTGCCAGAGGGACACCAAAATGCCCCTCTATGTGCTGCAACGTTGCCAGAAGCATCCTGCACACTGTGCTACCTGGAGGACCGATTAACCAAGAAATCGTCCAAGTAATAGATAACACTATCCTGCAGCCAAGCCTTCCCTTGGGAGGCCGCCGCAGCTCTAAGCTGCCGCATCAATGCATCAACAGATTTCATTGTGCCTACTGCTCCAAATTTCTTTTTGTAAAAAACTGTCTCTCACTTCCGATACAGCTCACCTTTATCTGTATCCATACTCCTCCCCCTTACTTCCATTCCTAATCATTCTCAAGACCCCACCCCTCCCTTCATCAAACAAATAACGCCCCCCCCCCCCAATGCTTGGGCAGCCCTTCCACCCTGTCATGCAGGCTCTGCACTTAGACCCAGGTCCGGGCATCTCATTTACATGGTGTAAAAAAATTGGTTATAGGTAAGTTTTACGCTACCTAAACTTACAGTACATATTACAAGCCATAGATCTACATTTTATACTATTTACTGTTAGTAGGCTGGCATCCAATCCAAGCAAAGGAGCTTGGTAAAAAAAAAAAAAAAATAGATTTAGTGATCAGAGCATGTCACAAGGATTTTTTGGCATCTCATTATTATTTTTAAAGCCCGTTTGCATGGGTAGTATAATAACAAAAAAAACGTAAAATATATGTATTATGATATTTTTTTTTATATGGTACATAATTGTTAGATTGACACCTCGGGCTACAGAGAAACACATGGACCCAGATCCAGCTGATTGCACTTTAACATTTACCTTATAATACAGTATTGTGCTGTGCCGAGCTCCAGAATTCTCTGCTGCTTAACTTGTTAGAAAAGGGTAGGACTGAGCAGATGTTTATTCATCCCCAGCAGTCAATCTGAAATGCAACAGCAAGGTATTAGTATGACCTTTTAAAAGCATTAATGCTTTTTTTTTTAAAAAAAAGAGATGTCTTTGTAGCATATGGTCTTGACGAACATGATTCATTAAACACGCTTTATGCATTTTGTTTACCTTAAATTACACTGATTTATTTAGCACCAAAAGAGTTTTAAAAGAAATATTTAGTTCATTATTAAGAAATTGAATTACCATTTTTATCATTTAGAGAAAAAAAAATTATATAGCAGGTAGTTAAAGTACACCTGCTGTGAAAAGATTATATGAGTTGATATTGCTGACTTGTATTTTTGGGAACATTAGTTCCTTGGCTGCTGATTAGTCTTTTTAGTCAGTGAACCAAAACTACTATAAAATGTTTCTAAATCCAAAAACAAAAAATGAATGCAGTATACGAGCAGCTTAAAAGTTTCTTAGATGTCGTAGATGTTTTTTTTTTCTTCTTTTTTCAGTTTTTTTTGGGGGGTATTTTTCTTAATTTTATTTGGTGATCTTGCCTGTAGCACATTCTAATTATGGGTAACAAAAATCATTTTTCTGTACAGGGGTGTAGTGGGGTGGGCACAGGTCACGGTTTTTTTTTTTTTACAAAGACTTTGGTGGTCCGGGGCTTTGGTGATCGGCACCTGCGCCGGCCAGAGCCGTGGACCATGTCCCCTGTGCTGATCCCAGGCTCCAGGCAGTGGGGGGTGTGGGTCTCTGGATACAACCCACCCACTCTCCCATTGCAGGCTCAGACATGCGATAGTAGAGTGGGCAGGGTCTGGTATCATGACGTCACTCTGGGGGAGGTGTCTTCCCATTCGAGTGACACAGGCAGGGGTGTAGTGGGGCGAGCACGTACCGTGCCCCCTTTTCTTTTTTTGCAACTACACCCCTGACTTTAACTATGGAGAAGAAACATTGACACACTAGGGTAGGACTACAGAACATTTTCCTCTATCCTCATAATCCTAACATGGGGAAAGTGTTTTATAGAAGAAGTCAAGAAAGGCTAATACCATTGTTCTTGATTTCAGTAAGGATTACAGGAAGAGCACCTAAATTCTGATAAAATGAACAAGTATTTTTCTGAACTTAGCCACTATGGCTATGGACTGGTAAGCTGCAACGTATTATATTTTCTTTTGGGTTTAACTATCTGTCACGCTTTTCAAGGTATATATTTTTAAAAAGTTATGTGATTTGTTAAGAAGGACAGCAATTTTTACATTTTAAGGATATGGAATTCATTCTTGGAAGTAAAGCACCCAAGCTTGGGTGGAAATACAGAACTGTATGTAGGGCCAAAAAATTGGTTATTTGTAAGGGGTTTTAAAAATGTGTTGTTACCTAAAAGGGTTATTATTGTATGCTATTGCTTTTAAAGGTTTTTATACTAAAGTATTTCAATTATTAATACATGTTACAATATTTTGGATGTTGGACTGTGGCCAGTTGGAGTGAAAAAAAGCCCCAACATTAGGGGAAGCAAAAAATGTCCCTACCTCTGTAGGAGTAATATTGTCCCCTACATCACTGGCAACAATAAATACCTCTGTATTATTGTTTAGTAGAAGAAAATAATTGTATTATTTTTATTAGTTATTTATTTAGTTAGTGGTTAGAATGAGTAATAGTGGACCCTGATTCAGTAGCTAGTGGAAGTGAAAAATGCATTGGCATTTATTCATTGCTTCTGGTTTGAAGGTCGCTGAGTAATTTTTTGGACCTATTATGGGCATTTTCCCCTATTCTGCATCTTTTATACCAGTGTAAACTTATAAAAGAGTAGCCTAAGAAAAATGTACCATGTAAGGGACTGCAAGTAGCTGAGTCTTATTACTAGTGTACACCCATATTCTGCTGTCTTTTTCAGGTATAATTTCTGGAGCATTTTGGCACCATATGCTGTACATCTACCATCTGTTCCTCCCTATAGGAATAAAGTGCAATTATTTAGGTGCTTAAATTATTTCAAGTACATTTTATGACAGGTCTATACTATAGAATCCATATGAGCTTCACACCAATATTCACGCAAAGTTAATGTCCCTCTAGCTTTAATATGAGACATAAATATTCAGCTAGAACAGGGGTCGGCAAACTTTTATGGCCAGTAGACCATTTCAGGGGTGGGCGGGAGCACACTAGGCCAGACTCTGAGTCCCACCCTAATGGCTCCACCCCCACTAGGAATGCCCACTCAAGTGAAATCCCTCTCCTCCGTATGCATTGCGAAGGAGAGGGATTTCCCTTCAGGGAGCGTTCCCTATTTACCGCGGCAGCAAAAGTATCAACGTTGGCCACAGTAAATAGGGGAGCAACAGCAAGGAGGCAGCACCGACAGTGACACAACAGCGCAGTTCACACAGGGATTTGCCTGTTTTCTTCCACAAGCAAAATAAAACGCCTTTACATACAGGCAAAATCACAAATTAAACTCCTGCTCAGCTGAGGACTAACTAAACACAAGATCATCCTTTCTATACATGCGGCCTACTACCACCCACACGACACAACTCCAAGTAAACTTACTTTGTCCTTTTAGCAGACTTCAGCAGCAATGGTGAAAGACAGTCTGTTCAACCAGTACACATACATACATACATACATACATACATACATACATACATACATATACATACATACATACATACACACACACACATTTATAGCCCAGAAATGAGCTGATCTCCATCACCTGGCTGAGAGCTATATAGGAAACCTGTTTTGGACAGGAAGGGAATGAGGAGCCCCACTACCAACATGCTCATCATTTCATAAAAATCCAGACCTGACAACACCATTTACCAAAGTCCTCAGCAAATAATGTTTTGCTAAGGTAACCCATCTTTCCTGGATTTCTGATACCTCGCCCAGCATTTCCTAGTTGAGATATCTACTTCCTGTATCCCAGTACATTGTAAATGAAAGAAACCTAGGCCAAATATAACGATTTTCTACTACTTTTCCAGTCACTGTCTCACACAACATACAAACACATCAATTTGGACATCAACATAACACAGCAATTATATATTGTTAATATTAATTAAATTTAGCTTGAATAATATATGTTGGTATATAAAGACTATTTCAGTCGGATTTTTGGATATTCTGCAGCTCTGTTTTTCATGTTACACAGTGGTCCTGATTTATGAAAGCTCTCCAAGGCTGGAGAGTATACACTTTTATCAGTGAAGCTGGGTGATCCAGCAAACCTGAAATGGATCTTGTCCAAGATTAAAAACATTTGCTAACAAATACCAAATTACATTTAGGAAATCCATTCCAGGTGTGCTGGATCATCCAGCTTCAATGATTCAAATGTATTCTCCCCAGCCTTGTAGAGCTTTAATAAATCAGGGCCAGTGTCATCAATGATTGCCACGGCTGCAATCATTGATGAGCTCAGTGTGCAATCCCCGGGGCACTACAGATTAATTAACCTGTAATGCCCTGGAAGCACACACTGTTCTCAATGATTGCAGCTCATTGATGAGCTCAGTGTGCAATCCCCGGGGCGACTACAGGTTAATTAACCTGTAATGCCCTGGGGAGCACACACTGTTCTCAATGATTGCAGCCACGGTTGAATTCATTAAGAAGATGCCCCGCACCAGAGGTATCTCTTACTCTGTCTGTAACACTTTCCAGCAAAGTAATATGATACATTTGCTAAATTTTTCTCACAGTGGAAAAAAGAAAAATATAACTAATGTATCATAATATTACTGTGCTGGAAAGTATGTTACAGAGTAAGAGATATCATGTCATTGTAGGATAACATTGTAGGTGACAAAAAAAATAATTAGTTAAATAAACACAAACACTCAATAAATTAATTTAACAATAATTTTTAAACACATTTTTTTTTTCATTTTTTTACATTTTTTTTTTTACATTCGAATCTCCTTTTTTTTCAGGTCGTGTCTATTCAAATTCGAACAGCCATATTTGGGTTGAATATAAAGACAACCCGAATTCGAACACCAACATTAGTTATTATTGTCAGTGGAGTAGGAGCTATTCCATAAGATACAAGCCTTGTACTAAATGAGGCTAACTGTGAATCGGATCCAATCCATGAGCCTGGAAGATTGTGATGCAAGGATACTTTTTTACTGGATAAATTGCTTCCTAAGGCAAAAGTAGAATCAGAAAAATGATCAGGGGGGACACAGGGTACCTATGTACTGGGCCCAGGTCAAAAGAGTTTTTGATCAGGACCTGGCCCTCCTGTTGGCTTCTAGTTGGGAATACACAGCACCGGATTTTGTGATACATAAACAGTTCCATCTGGTGGCTGCTGCCATTATCATGTGTTGGACTCAAAACTTGCCACTCATACAAGTGAGGGCCCTTCACTGAGGAGGGTTGGCTTCCTTGCTAATTTTGGACCCACCACTTTTACCTAGCTCTCTTGCTGATTAGCTTGGCCTTCCAGTACTGGCTAGCCAGGTGCAGGAGAAAGGGCTGAGCTAAACTGTCAGGGGAGGCAGGTGCTGCAAGTGTTAGGTTTAGGATAAACAGCAAGAGAGACAGGTGCAAGTGGAATCTGACTTGCAATTAGCTCCCTTACTGGCTTGTCTGATGCTCTGCTTGCACCTGACTCCCTTGGTGAATAAAAAAAAAAGGCTTCAAATAGTAATACCAAGTATGGCATGGTGAAATAAGTATTCATTGTTAACTGCCATGTAATGGTTTTGCATTCTCCAAAAAATGTATTTTCTATTTTCATTGCAAAAAGTCTGCGGCTTAGCTAAAATGTACTGTTTATGGCTAGTGATTTTTTATCACCTTGAAGGGTATTTACCCTATGCACCCCAAAGTACTTCCAGATATTGAAGCACTGCACAATCAAATAATAATTCATGCAGGAAGAGTACAAATAAAAGAACAATGGCAAAAAATGTCATGGACAGGGACCCTGGTCTGATCCTGCCTATCTAAAGGTATTTAGGTACCAAAACAAGGAAAAAGGAGAATTATTAGCTTCATCTTTATAGGATTATAAAGAATAATAAAAATGTTGATAAGTTACTATGTGCAGGGGTGGTCCAAAATTTAAAATGATGCAGCATATCAGAACAGTGCTTGACATGATGGACTAGTACAGTAGTTTCCACTAGGGCATCAGGGCAATATAGAACACTTACAAGTATAAGGATCAAATAACATTTGCAGATATTGTTGTCACAGTGAAAAATATTTATAGGTTGTATGCAAATAGGTAAAAAGCTTTTACTATATATATTTCAGGGAAATAATTATCATGAGTCCTGGGATTCCTTTTAAATGAAACAACTGAGATGCAATTGAACTGCAAACTTTCAGCTTTAATTCAGTAGGTTGAACAAAAAGATTGCATAAAAATGTGAGGAACTAAAGCCTTTTCTAATACTTGGTTGAAAACCCTTTGCTGGCAATGACAGCCTGTAGTCTTGAACTCATGGACATCACCAGATGCTGGGTTTCCTCCTTTTT
>NC_092858.1:137496078-137497151 GCF_032062135.1 Pyxicephalus adspersus
AAAGGAATTGCCCACACCAGCCCATGAAATAGTCTTTGAGTCAATTGTCCAATTATTTTTGAGCCCCTGAAATGAAGTGATTGTGTTAAAAAAAGGCTTTAGTTCCTCACATTTTATGCAAACTTTTTGTTCAACCCACTGAATTAAAGCTGAAAGTGTGCAGTTCAACTGCATCTGAGTTGTTTTATTTGAAATATATTGTGTTAATGTACAGAACCAAAATTAGAAAAAAAGTAGTCTCTGTCACAATATTTATGAACCTAACTGTATATTAAATGATTTATTCATTATTACAAAACTATGCCTATTCAAATAATTTATATCTGCTTATGCTTTATTATTGTGGGTAACCTGTGCCGGGGGATCCATCTGATGATTTGTTGGAATGATTTTATAGAATTATACTTGTTTTCATCTATTTACATACTGTTTTCATATATTATATGATCAGAAAATCATATTTTGCCCTGTGCCTCTTGGAATTTTATCAACTGAATGAACAGTTTAAATGCTCTTTTTGAGCTTTCATATACTATTGCTTGCTATTTTGTTGTGTTAATTTCACTGAGCCTAGTGAGTCTCTGAACGTTTTGCAGTTACTTGAAACATATGCTGCTGTATTACATTATTTCCCATATGTAGATTGCAAAATGTTCAAGAGAGATACAGGGGCCAGGCATCCAGCTTGTGACCTCTGCGACCTCAATGCTTGTAAACACAGAAATACAGAAAGTGAGATCAGTATGTATGTTAGACAAGATGTTTCTATTGTAGATACTGGTCAGATTTTCAGATTATTACAATATCATGATAAATGACTTGTGGGTGTATCCTTCGAGGTTTTCTGGAGAAGAGGAGGGCTGTATCATTCCATGCTGTGGTGGATCAGGTTCATATATTTTGTTAATTCTTGGGTTGGCATAA
Organism: Pyxicephalus adspersus; assembly: GCF_032062135.1. Taxonomy (NCBI): domain Eukaryota; kingdom Metazoa; phylum Chordata; class Amphibia; order Anura; family Pyxicephalidae; genus Pyxicephalus; species Pyxicephalus adspersus. Next base: position 137,497,003 of record NC_092858.1, read on the forward strand.
CAATGAACTTTACTTGTGTATTTTATCTATGTAAAAGTTAATGGGGTGCTTAAAAGGATGGTGATTCCAGAAAACTTTAATGTGCTTGACTTTAAATTATCATTTATATACAAAGCACAGATAAGGGGGCTTAATATGGCTATAAAGCA
>NC_092858.1:137498786-137501073 GCF_032062135.1 Pyxicephalus adspersus
TTGAAAAAGGAACAAAGGTATGGTTCTTTCAAACCAGAGAGATTGCATTTCTACAGTACATTAGAACTGACAGTGGCTTTGTGTATTGCCATAACATACCTGGTTTAATGGAGGAATTGGGAATTCCAATCTATACCTCAACTGAATGGCGACTATTCATCGACAGTTCAAAGCGGAGCCTAAAGTGTGTCCTCCTTCACAATGGCAATATATTTGGGTCAGTCCCAATTGGCCGTTCAGTTTCTTTTTGTGAAGAATATGCAGACATAAAGAGAGTCCTTGAGTTGCTGCAATATCACCAACACAATTGGGTCATCTGTGTTGACCTTAAAATGGTATGCTTCCTTCTTGGTCAGCAACGCGGATACACCAAGTATCCCTTTTATCTGTGCATGTGGGACAGCAGAGCTCGTGAGAGGCATTGGGAGGAAAGGAATTGGCCTCCGAGATATGCCCTAAAACCAGGTGATCCAAACATTCTACATGGGCCACTTTTTGATATAAAGAATATTATATCCTGCCTCTGCTCATGAAACTGGGTCTGATAAAGCAATTTGTTAAAGCTTTGCTAACTGAAGGAAACTGTATCAAGTACCTCATTTTGGCATTTCCTAGCCTGGCATTTGAAAAAATAAAGGCCGGTGTGTTTGATGGTCCACAGATTCGGCATGCCATCAAAGATGAACATTTCATCAGGACAATGTCAGAAGTTGAAAGGAATGCTTGGTTATCATTTAAAGCCATTGTCAACGACTTTCTTGGAAACACACAAGCAAATAATTACACAGATACTGTCCAGAAACTCTTGGAGAGCTACAAAATGCTTGGTTGCAATATGAGCATCAAGGTGCATTTTCTGCATAGCCAACTTTCTAATTTCCCAGCAAAACCTTGCCGCAGTCATTAATGAGCAAGGTGAACAATTCCACCAAGATTTGAAGGTCATGGAAGGACGGTATCAGGGTAGAAGGGATGTATATATGATGGGTGACTATTGGAGCATCCAGCAGGATTGTCTTAACACTAAACACTCCAGGAAAAGCTATAAGCATAAATGTTTACCTTGAGCTTACCCAGATCCTTTTCAAATGTTTTACTGAAAAAAAAAAGTTTTAGAGTAACAATAAATCCTTTGTATGAACAAAAGAAATTTAAATAAACAGTACATTCAAGTTATTATTTCATTATTTTCAAATGTTTTACTGAAAAAAAAAAGTTTTAGAGTAACAATAAATCCTTTGTATGAACAAAAGAAATTTAAATAAACAGTACATTCAAGTTATTATTTCATTATTTTTTCATTGTAGGTAAAATTTGTATGTTTTTTTGGCAAAAATGGTAAAAATGTAAGATCTAACCTTTGATGTTATTATCTTTTTAAATCTTATTTTAGAGATATATTGAAGAGTATAATGTGGTTGTCTTACTACTTACTAAAGTTGTTTTTGTTTAAATGGATCTTGAATATTTAAGCTGAATACAACCTAAAGGCCATTTTTCTGACGTTCTATAAAAATTGTTACATTTATTGTTTAAACTTATACTTAAAATGACCTAATATTGTCCTATAGTATTCACTATGCTATTGTTTGGCAAGAAGCTCATGGCCACAAATGTTAGGCAGAACTAATTATCTTTTTAAGCTTGATTGACTCTTAATTATCCTATGACTCACAAGGTGCACTGTTTGAAGACAATAATTGCTGTTGCCTTTTGGCACAGAAAATTTTAACAAGCATTCTTGTGAAACATTAACATTTTTTTTAGAAAACAATTGTAACTATACCCATAGCCACTATCAGACATAATGTATATCTATAATTTCATTAATGATCTATTTATAAAGCAGGGAATCAGACATTCCCTCATGAAAATCTTCCAGTAGTATATGTTTTTAATGGCAGTAATTGATTCCCACCAGGGAGTGTTTGAGGGAATGACAAATTTTCTGTTTTATAAATAGAGTCTAAAGTCTTGAATTTAAAAAAATATAAGTAGAACCTGCAGCCTATCACACTTTTACTAATTACCAATCCGATTATCTTACCTTAGGGGTGTGCACAAACTTTTTATCAAAGGCAAAGATTCAACTTTGGGATTTTATTGCTTTCCATGCAATATGCTCTCTATACCTCCCATTGGTCCTGATTTATCAAAGCTCTATTAAAGCTCTATTTTAAGATTTTGAAATGCAAATAATGTAAATACTTAAGTTTTTATTGATATCAGCCTCCTGCCCTTGGGAAAGAAAGGGCCAGTAGGTATGAACAAAACTTTAAAGTAAATT
>NC_092858.1:137502814-137522142 GCF_032062135.1 Pyxicephalus adspersus
GGAATGGCTTACCACAGCACAATCTCCTTTCTTAACTACTTACACTGCATTTTCCATGTATATTTAATGTTAATTCTCCAAACCTATAATATCAATATCTATCATCTAGTCACTTTGTCAAAGTTAGGATAAACTTGCTAAAATGTTAAACATAGCCTTAAATGTGATCTTTTTTTCAAATGCATACGTTAATCTCAGTTTATCATTCTCCCACCTTTGGAGGGTCCATTGATGACATTCTATTACTATCCTATAAAATCCTATTCTATGTACCATTATCAGTCCACCCCACATCTTCATTCCACTTTAATCTAGACTTAGGGTTTGTACACACATCATAATTCTTCCCCAGGATGAACAGTTGGGCTTGTTTCAGATGAAAATCTAATATGTGTACAGCATTCCCCCAACGTTGTTGAGGAGAGCACAGTGGGGTTCCGTTCCTTTTCCTCTTCTCTTCATTGAACAGAACACTGTTGTGTGTACAATGCTCATTTGTTCATCTGTCACTGGAAACAATCATTAAAGATTGTCACTAGAAACAATCTTCTGACCTCTATACAAGGCTTTAACCTTATGTTTCTCCCAGACCTTACCCATCAGAATAAAATTTGCAACTGAAGATATTAAAAAAAATCCTTCTGCTCCAAACCAAACTCCTGTGCTTTTTGAAAATCTGGAAAAAGAGGTATATACCAGCTTGCCTTCAGTCTTTAAAATTCCAGACAAATTATTAACCTATATTTTGAATATATAGAGAGATATGAGTGTATATGTTTAAATGTCTATCAATTTCCAGGGTATACAGGTCATAGCCTGCAAACAAAAGTTTCAATAAACATTTAGTTGTTTTTATTAAAATAATAAATTAATAAAATAAAACAACATCATTCAAAAGCACCCATAATTTTATCCATCCAGCTAGGAAATCAGATAATTTTTCTATGGATTTTGAGCTGCCAGTCTGCCTTGTCTACTGGTAATTGCAGAACCTCTAATCCTATAAGCAGTTGTTTTTTCCTCCAAATAGGTGATCTGAACATGCTTTTAATTTTTATAACAAAATTGCTTGGAACCCACACAGGGGAATCTGTAATACATATAGCAACTGAGGCATCCATATCATCTTAATGAGATTTATACTGAAAAAGGATGCAGGCACGGAGAATTGAAAGTAAAGGTTTATTAATAAGAACAACTTAATGATACAAATGAAAGAAATTATAATTTAAACTGCAAATACAATTTTATAACATTTTAAGATATCACACAGAGGTTCTGGAAGTAAATTCAATGGTAACAGGGTGAATTTTTTCCAATCAATCCTAAATCCTAAAAACCAGCAATGCAACTTAATCACAGAAAACACTGAGCTGAGAGAAAGTATTCCAGGTATAACATTTTTTAAAATATTTTTGAAACAACTTGATGGCACTTCAAGTGTACCTAGAAGGAAATACTCTTGGGTTGGCATTGTTTATTCACATATCCATTGATAAGCATCTAAGCGTCCACGTGGAGACCACAAAGCTTCAATTAAAAAATTTTATTAAAAAAAATATATATATATATGGCAAAATCTTTTTGAAAATACGAATGATTTTTGCTATTTCCCAATTTTAACTTGTGGACTTTACTAGTTTATTGTAAACTCCCTGAACATGGTGATGGCAGGCTATTGGTGAATAGGACATCTAACTCTGTCCTCACTGCAGCAATTTTGGTGACAATACTGTATTTGGGAGTTTTGCACTTTGGTGCAAAAAAATTTGGGTTAACTATTTACCATGTTTTGTGCAGTCAACTTGGTAAAATTTAAGGCAGTTGTCAATGTAAATGTTACAAAAAATGGAATTGGAACCTCAATAAAAATTGCCATTCCAGCAGGACACAAAATAAAGAAAATAAACAGGTATACAAATATAATGCCTTTAAAATAAAATACTATTAGAATGATTCTTTCCATTTTTTGTATAATATGAATGTCAGTTGTATAAGTTTTATGTCTCATTTTGTCAAAGAAAGGATTGAATTAAAATATAAGTAAAAGTGTTTTTTATTGCTACTTAATTAAAATTAAGCTTTTAGTGGGATTTCATCTTCATTAAATTCAAAATGTATTAAATTAATTAAAAATGTGCACATCTTTTGAATTCTTTATTATTACATTTCAGTTCATTTTCTGAAATACATTTTTACAATCACATCTGACAACTAAAGTTTAACATCAGCTCATTGACCATCACCAGTTCATTTTAGGTTTCCTTTTCTTGCTTCCTGTGTTCTAAATACGTTTTGAAATATTTTAAAATTAAATAGAAGTTTAAAACATTTTGTGTTCAAATGAAGATTGAATATGAAAAAGTATATTAAACATATAATTACTAAACAAGTCATTTTATAAAATAATGTTATAAAAAATCAATCTGCAGACAAATATGATTTTCAAGCACTATGCAACCATGGAAACAGTGCTTTACTTTTTACAGGATGTTTACAGAATTCAGCTGCTCATGTGACTGACTTAGTACTCTTTATGGAAGTCTATATGGAGTTTAAATCCAACCTGTTCTGTGCCCCCAGCCTCACATACTCACATTGGGCCTGATTTATTAAGGCTGTCCAAGACTGGAGAAGAAAGACTATCATGATTCCTGGGTGATCCAGCAAACCTTGGATGGATTTTTTAAAAATATTTCTCTATACGTTGGCAATTTTTTAAAATCCTAGACCAGATCCATTGCAGCTTTGCTAGGTCACCCAGGTTCTCCCATAAAAGTTTATCTTCTCTAATCTTGGAGAGCTTTATTAAATGAATCCCTCATTTTTCCATTCGAATTCAAAGAAATATGGAAATACCAATTTTTTCTGCAGGTGACTCACCCTATGGGACATAACTGGTGCTCAATGATTGACCAAGTACTGTCGCATTGAAACATGGAGGTTTGTGTAGGCCCTGAATAGAAATATGACTTTATGTTAGGACTTTATATGAAATATGACTTTAGGTTTACACATTTTCCTTTCGTCTGCAGATAAAGTCAAAGGGAGAAAAAAAAAAAAAAAAGTAAGTACATACTACTGGGGTGAAGGGAGTAAAATTTCCGAACGAATTTCTAGGGAAAATAGTATTTACCCAGATTTCTAGAAGGGATTTTTTTGTTGAGATTAATCAACATAATTGATTATTGATAATTGACATTGAGTATTTTCATTTCAAACTTTATTTTCAAACATTAAAACATATTAAAAAAGATTGAACACAAACATGTCACAGTGCTGCAGGGCAGGATGGTGGATCCTGCTGGTGTCACCAGCTCAGTTGGCACTGACGTGCGTGGGGCACAGAGTCTAGGCAGCTGCCTTATCTTCACTAGATCCTCTAGTGCTGAGGATGTTACACTGAGGGCAACTGCAATGTTTTGGCCCCATGTGCACAAAGAGGCAGGTGATTGCTGACAAACAGGAATCAGGCAAAGTGCAGGAACGTCCTACAGAATTGAGGTCAGACAAGCCAGGGGTCAGGACAGGTGGCAAGCAGGAGTAGTCAAGGTCAAGCCAGGGTGGGTACATGAACAATCAAGAACAAGAGACACAAACTGGAACAACGTGTTGCCAGTGACTTCCTTTCATAGGGGAGGTCATAAGGCAGATGGAAATCACATGACCCGCAGGTAAGAGAACCCACCACCAGAGGGAGTGCGGGAGCAGAGGCAGCTCAGGTGGTGTCTGCACTTCTGCCAGCAGATGGAGTGAATCTGTGGAATAATCTGGTTCTCTGGGGTAAAGGGGCAGCACTCATGGGATCACATGACTCAAGGCTGGAAGTGACCAGCAGTTAGGATTCCTGAACAGGGCTGCTGGTGGCTGCAGAGGAATGTGAGGTGGGTGGTCAAGATACAGATCCTCCATGGATCTGTGACAAAAAATGTATAAAAATATTTGTACATGGGAAAAAAAGAGCCCCATCAGATATATACCTATATTAATGTTAGAACATCATTTGGTGAGGTTCAACACAGATGTATGTGAGTTTCTTTCAATGAGTTTCACAAAGCTGAGTCTGCTTTATCAGGAAAGAGAAGGTAAGTACTATGCATCAAAATTTATGTTGTATATCGCATGGCCATAAATCCTACCCGGAAACCAGAAAACACCAAGCAGGAGACCAGGAAGAAGAAATAAGGGAGGAGTGCATTCAAGATGGTTGGAGCGGTCTCACCAGCTGTATCAATATTTCTTTTTCAGATTGCATAATCCATTGTCATTTCTTTATAAATGGGTCACATTTTAATGATTGGATGAAATGTTGAAAAACAAAGGAAATCCATAAACAGCCTGCCAGAAATCCACTCAGGTGCCTCCAAACGTTCTTGGGGGTTTCATGGGCAATGAGCAACGTGTGCCTCTCTGATCAATTTTCACTGACACCAATGATCTTTTTAGTTGTAAGGATGACATTTTTCCCACTGGTCAGCAATGTAAGAGGAATTTCCTCCACAGACCATCACACTAATGTACTGTGAGGGGTGGATATAGTAATTATAGTAAGGGTTCCCTGAAGACATGAAAGTTACTATGTTCCCCAGCCTTGGGGAGCTTTGATAAATTAGGTCCTATGTGTTTGATTTTTTAACTATGCAGAAAAATAAATATGTTGTGGGAAATAAAAAAAAAATAAAAAACATTAAATGAAGAATCCAAGCTTTAAAGGTTTTTTAGTTGCCAAGTTATAATACATCTTCCCTCTCAGTTTCTCAGTTTAGTGTATAAAGATATCTCCTGCCAGTAGATCTCTGTTACTATAAAGTAGCTTTCAAAATAGCATTTGTTGGGAATTTGTTTTTTATGCTACCCAAGAGGCTCATACATATTTATTGTGGTAAACAGAAAAGGTTAAACTGCCATCATAAAAACATAAATCTACTTTGAAAGGGTCATCACGAAGCACAGAATCCCATAGGGCAAAATAAAATTACATGTGTACGTAAAAACACTATCGAAAATGTTGTGTGTTTTAAATTACAGTAGCTGGCTGTTACTTTGGTGGCCTCCAATTGGATTTTTACTCATCTATTGTATTTTCACTTTATTAATTTCTTTTGTGACCTCATTGGGTGGCCAATAACTGATGAATAATTTCCCTTTGCAGGAAATTATTTTTTAGTTTTAGACAGTTTTGTCTCTTAGATCTTCCTGTTACTGTTCTAAATGTTATGCACCTGCAGAATAGAGTAATTATTGCTGGATTATTGTATACCAAGCATGCCAATCCCAGTAAGTAAAAGACAAACCCCCCCAAATGTATAGTAGGATATTTCAGGCATCAAAATATCACAAAAAAGTACAAAATTAAAATACGATTTCTTTTATTAACAATATTATGATAAATATAAATAATATTATTCTATTCCAAACATATTAAGAAGATGACACTTCAGTAGAACTGCAAATACGTGTACTGGAAAAAAGAGAGGGACTTGCCAGAATCCAGTAATTAACATTTCTAACTAATCGGGAACATTAAAAGTCCTTCACAATTTAGTCCACAAAGGGGGAATCTGGCAAGTATTGTAATTGAATTCAACGTGTTCCACAGTAATGGTGAAATCCGCTTCTTCAAGAAATTGCAGCCAGTACATACACATCTACAATAGAATAATGGTTTAGGCTCTGCATTTATCAAACATTGGCAACCAGCAAAGTTTTAGGACAGGTAGGCAGAGGTGGATGGCAAATACTTGGAGAGTTACCAAGGAACTTGACTAACCTATGGCTTATAGATCCAAGGACCAATATTAAATCCTTATATAGCTTGTCCTATACCTTGATAGCCGAGGAGATGATTTCCCTCATTTATACAGTTCACAAGGTGTTGGCCAGTATATATCAGAGTTTGGCAACCTTTCCTGTTTAGATTAAATGACGGCCCTAGAGCTTCCATTCTGGTCAGTTGTCATCTGCCAAGGTTTGTGTAGGGGGGCTGCAACCTTGAAGTTATCTACAGTCAGTGTTCTAAAGTCCATTATCCTTTGCAGGGTAATTTGGGGAGCACAGGGAAGCTCTTTGGACTCCACTTCAGTTCACACTTCTGCTAAATGTGCAGTCAGCACAGAGGGTCCACTTTACAATATATTCATCACATCAGCTGTAACACAAAGCAAATAGTTTTAGGAAGATGGGTAGGATGGAGACATCTATTTTTTGATCTGCTCTGCAATAAATGAACTCTAGTGCACAGGTCTGTAGAGTTCCAAGTTTTGAGCTATGAGAACTCACTGGATTGACTGGAAAATCAAGAAAAATAAAAAGTTGCTGGTGTGTTAACATTTTGACTAAAGTAAAGAGGGTATACCTCTAACATCTCCATAAAAAGACCCTGTTACTTCATATATGTTATCACATACTGGGTTTGTCAGACCCTTGTTATAACAATAAATAACTTACTTACTTATGTTAACAATGGAGTAATATAAATTTAAAAAGAATATACAAAAAGTATAAAAAGTCCTCCTGGCTCCACCTTTATCCAGACCTATGAATGCAGACTTGTGTGTAGGATGTGAAATTAAATAGTTACTTTCAGAGATCTGTGTCAAACTTTGTCCTTTTTCACTTGCTGCCATCAGTTGCCCTCTGATTAATATTTATACTGGTAAAACATGTGGAAACCATGAAAGTATTATTTATTATATATACCACAATGCTTTCATTAAAATGAATACAATATGCAAAATAATGTGCATAAGTACAAACACTGTAAAAACAGTGTATGTGTGTAAAAAAGAAAAGGAGGGAGAATTGGATTTCAGCATATTTCAAATTAAAGCTTCATGAGTCCACTTAAATAGGTTTTTCCTCTCTAAGTCTTTCCAATGTCATTAATACTGCATCAAGTACGCCAATGAAAATGCTGACTGGACGTATGTCATGAAATAAGATTGATCATGTGGTAGGAATGAGCTGTGTGATAGATTATATCACTTTATTTTTCTTCAGTCTAGTAATTAAAATAGACTTTTTGGTACATAATATAGCTTCAGGACATGTTTTAATTGTCAGCAACGGTATATACGTTAAATTGATGTCCAGGTACTATATTGAAGATACCATTGCATTCTGCATTATGTTGCTGTAAATATAATAAATCAATGAGTTGCTCATGTTCATCTATTCCAATATGTTAGCTATAGTCATGTAATCAATCTCACAAACCCAAATACTGATGGTGGTCATTTTAAACATCAGAAAATAACAAATACAATGCTAATGCTTTATGTTTAGAAAGTGTGGCAATATCTATACAGAACAACTTATTATTCACACACCTAAGATGTGAAGAATAAAAACAAGAATAAAAATATAACAAGTATAAAAGAATAAACAAGTAAAAATAAAACAAGAATAAATTAGTTTAAATAAGGTCTACAACGGGGATTCAGGGATGTTTTAAGCAGTGTCAGTTAGGAGGGTGTTGGTGGTATGGGGAGGATGTTGGGAATATCTTGAAGATCAGCTTTAAATCAGCTAAAAAAAGTGTAGTACAAAGTAAAAAAAGTACAAAGTTTTCACTTTTTAAGCAACAGCCTGAATATAAAAGCCTGTCCTTTGTCAGCATACTTTAGAGAAGGACAGATCTCTATTGCTGCAATCAGCAAAGCTTATTCCACCTGCTGATTGGAGAACTAGCTGAAAGAGCATAGGGGCATCTCCTACTGCTGCAGAGATCATTGCTTCCACAGAGTGCAAGATTTTCTACAAAATGCCAATTTCTAAAGAAATTTAATTTGAACACACAAAAAAAAAAAATTTCTATTAAGAAATCCTTTTCATTAGAACTTACTAATACTGCCCTTGCTTTGTGCAAGGAGAAGACTGATGTAGTGTTCTTCAACCTCTGACACTAAGGGACAATTGCACTGCTTCTTCCTTATCACCGCGTGGCCCACTAGGGCACCTCACTGTTGCATGTAAAGCCTCCAGCACTATGTGAATGACAGCATAGCACACTGAGTTCTCTCTTGCTGCAGAGCATTGAAACTCATTGCTGTCACTAATAAAGTACAAGCACTCCACCACCCATAACGTTATGCTTTAGAGGCTTTTTCAAGTGGCCCAATGACACCATCAGGACCAGTACAAGGCCTATTAAAAAAGCCAAAATGAAATGTTAGAACAAGAGGAGCATCAATACATGTTTATTCATTTCAAACATTTCCTGCATGTAATTAGCCTGTGCTACCTGTTGTCAGTGTCTGTTTAATTTGAAAATCTAATTGGGCATTAAATTATACAAAAATCATAAATGAACTGGATGACTCTGTACCTAGAATGAATGTAGCCAATTGTAACTGAAAATGCAGATTTATTTTCTTAGGCTTTTTCTCCTCCTCTAACCTTTCTCCATACCATATACCAAGGTTTCTTAACCAGTGTTCTTTTAGAGTTTGCTAGGGGTCCCTTGGGCAATGAGCAGTTTGTGACTCTCAGGTCAGTTTAACTCATGCCATTATCTTTTTAGCAATCTGTAGAGGTAACATTCTTCCTGACATTCTGAATTGTGGATATAGTAATGATAGAAGGGGTTCCCTGAAAACTTTAAAGTTATTTCAACAGTCCTTTATTGTGGTAAAGGTAGAGAAACACTGCCTCATACCATGTTCTTGGGTATTTTGTGGCCGGATATAATACTGAATATTGGTCTCCAATGAACTGTAGGCTCAGTATATTAAGCTAATATTTAAGTATCATTTTTTAACAAAAACTGACAGTTTTACTATTAGTTGTCCAATGAGATTTGAAAATGAGAGTGGCATGACTAAACTCGGGAGCTTTATTCTTTATTCAATATTTTTGATTGAGATTTTAAATATTGACAAAGGACAAAGTGAGATACAAGGTATGAACAAAATGGTGAATAGGTGCAAAAACATTCCAGTACAAATATCACATAAACATCCTGCTCACTATAAAAAGATTATGAACTTAAAAATACAAAGTAGCATAAGTTAACGAGATCATAACCAGACACTTCCCAGGAGATCATGGAATGTAATGGAATTCGAACATGGTGGTGCACCAAAGGGTACCTATCACAGTTTGCATGGGAGAGGGAGAGCTCTCCTGTTGTATAATCAAGGGAGTGGATGAGCCTAGTCAGTAAAGGGTTTGGTTTAAAGCCCCAATGCTTTGCACCACTTACTCTTAAAAAGAAAAGAATGTTGAAAGGTAACTCACACGGATAAGAAGGAAGTCTGGAGAGAATAAAAGTGGGGAGAAAGGGAGAAAAGTGGAAAAACTCGAGTCTCCAAAGACAGAGTAAGGTATTTGGAAAGGGCAAGGAGGAAATAGACTGCGCCAGGGACCGATGTCAGGACTCAAAACAACACCTCAGGAGCACCAGGGTGGATATGGATCGGTTTCAAAGAGAGACAATTGTGGTGACAAAGAATCTCAGAATGCATAATCTAAGGTGACCATGCATGGGAAGCCTGTCTAACAATTTAGCTGCAAATAATTCATTGGTGAATTACCACATAACCTCCCTTAGGGAAGTCTATTCCCATGTTAAAGCTTTTTTTAATTGAGCATTGTATGAAAAATAGAAAACATATAAGACTAACTGCTACAAGTCTTTCATATCAAAATATTTTATTCTACTTTAAAACTAAACTCCTGTTGAACTGAAACCAAGTAATATATGTTGAATATTTCTACTTTATTTCCAAATTAAAGAGAAATGTGAAAAAAAATTAAAATATAACATCCATTACATTTTGTAATAGCAGTACCTAGCATTGGAGTAAATTATTGAGCTGTTAACTCCATGTCATTAAGAATGCAAAACATCATCATCTGCAGCAAAAATCATTTTTATATTGTTTTATCTTTGCAGTTAAATTGCTGCAATTTAGTAACATTTAGTTGTGAAATTGAACTTACGTGATAAACACAATTTATTATACGATTTATATCTAACAGCTTTTTATACAGTGCAATATTTGTAGTGTTCATTATGTAAAAGTTTTGCAGTTCTTCAATAAGTCCTCCAAAAATGTATTCTGTGTAGAGGATGTATATTTGTATAAGAGTAATGTAAAAGAGTCACATGGTAACTATTAATTACCATACATTGGGTTATGGTCATTTTTACACAACAGACACAAGAAATAATTATTAGATATCAGCGATTATAAGGCTGTGAGGATGTTTTTCTTTTAACATTAGCTATTTGATGCAGAGCTGCTTTGCATGGTATACATGCTGTTTGCAAGGATTGCTGGAAATGTATGGATACCCTGTCATGCCTATGTAAACCATAATTCAATATTTTTTGGGGGCATCTTAAGTTCCATATAGTGTGACAAGGTTGCCATAATTTTTTTGTAATTCTAATTATAAGGGGTCCAGATGTGAAGAATTAGAATAGATGAACATGGGGGGGGATAGAGCTACTTTAGAGAGAAGCTCCTTTTTACTTACTAAGTAATGAGACCTAAAACATTTAGGACTTACTGTATGACCATGTTTATTGCCCATATTTAATGACACTTATCTAATGTATATATATATATATTTATATGAATTGTATAGCCATAATCCAATTATCAGTAGATTCAGTAGAATTCATTACTTCTAATTATTTTTATTTTAAGTACAATCAAACGATCCTTAATGGCAATCTAAAAAGATGCCAAAGTACTCAAAGTCCCACAGTAGGACTTACCAGGGGCAAAGCTGTCAATCCAGAAAACAGTAGGGCAGGACTAGTTGCACGACTAGGAGTAGCCAGGTGTTGATTGGCAATAACGATAATATCCCCTTGCATTATTTCAGTCTCCCTCAGTCCTGGATAAGGTCTCATGCTCCCTGTTAGCCATCTCATCATGGATGTCTGACTGATTTTTGAAACTCAACCTGGATAAAACAGAACTCATCATCATCTACCCCCCCTCAAATTACACATCTCGAACCTGACATATATCTGTTAACAACACTGTTATTCATCCCTCGCCTCAGGCACGTTGTTTTGGTGTCACCTTTGACTCTGCCCTCTCATTTACCCCCCAAATTCAGAACATTTTTAGGTCCTGTCACTTTCACCTTCGCAACATCTTCAAAATCCACCCCTACCTTTCCCCTGAGACCACCAAACTCCTTGTACATGCTCTCATCATCTATCGTCTGGACCACTGTAACCTCCTCCTCTCTGGTATTCCACTAACCCGACTCTCTCCTCTACAATCTATTATGAATGCTGCAGCCAGATTCATCCACCTATCCCACCGCTCCTCTTCACATTTCTGACTTGGTAAAAAGTACTCCCCAGCCGCTCTCTCCGCTCCTCCAATGACCTACTAATGACTTCCTCACTAATAACCTCATCACACGCACGGATAGAAGACTTCTCTAGAGCTGCCCCAACTCTCTGGAATGGTCTTCCTCGTCCTACTCGGCTTGCTCCTACTTTCTGCTCGTTTAAAAGAGCACTCAAAACCCATTTTATCAAACTTGGCTACCCATCTTCTTCTGTCTTTTGAAACTACCACTACTTCCCACCACCTTCCCCCTCCTATTGTGTGTAAATTCCCCCACCTACTAGATTGTAAGCTCTTTGGGGCAGGGTCCTCTCCTCCTGTATCACTGTCTGTATTAGTCTGTATTAGTATAATTTGCAACCCCTATTTAATGTACAGCACTGCGTAATATGTTGGCGACATATAAATCCTGTTTAATAATAAAAATAATAATAGTAGAAAAGTGCAGATATACTTATAATTGATTGCTGCAATTGCACAATTTTTTTTATGGGAAAGTAAAGTTCTACTTTAGGTATACTATGTACTTATTAAGACAATTATCCACAACTTGCTGAGAAAAAAATAATGTTTACCCTTGTTGATAAGAACTTTATGTTTAGAACCAATAAAATTAAGAGAGCAATTTAATGAGATTCTAGAACAGAAAAGTGTATACCACAGTATATTGCCATATAAAAGATAGAAAGCCCTTGGGAAAGATTATATGTATTGATCCAAATCACTTTCTAATGGAGAAAACACACCTCTATATTTTGGTTGATGAATTAGCCACTAAAATGCCAATAAAAATCATACCGTACAAAGATTTTATGCTGACCGAAATCAATTATTAGATCTAGCTGTGTTATTTCTGGGGAATACAAATATCATCACACCCTCAGCAAAAACAGCAAAATAAATATTAATCCACTGTAAACAAAAATATAAATGCTTTCTAATCTTTGCAAGTAATATTGATGTGTTAGTCATTTATTTTAGGCTTAAATAAATGTGTTTGACACTGATGTGTAGAAAGTATTATAGACAAAAAGGTTGACCTTTTTTAATACATGATTGTTAACTTCAAATATTTAAAGATATGTCATGTTTTGAATTATTATTGGTATAAAATACTGAATTAAATTCTTATAAATACAGCCCTGTAGCTGGGCTGCACTTTCAATAAAGCGTTCATTAGTTGGTGCCTAGGATGGAAGAGTTATAGGGGCAAGGCTAGATTTTAGACATAGCATTTGTTTTCCTTCTAGATTTGACTTGTCCAGATAGATCTTAAACGAGAGGGATAATACAACAACACAACAAGACAGTGTGTGTGATTCAGGAGGGTGGTTATTGCAGAAAGGAACAGGCACTCTCCCTACTACAATACCAGTTTTTACCCGCTTGTTCTGAGGCCTGTGTTTTCCTTTAGGCCTTAGACTAAAAGAATGTAACATCCAACAGTACTGCGCCATTAAAAAATAAAAAAATACAGCATACTATCCCCAGAATTTTCAGGCTTTAAAGTCCAACCCATGTTGTGTAACTTGAGCTGCCCATAGGGCTTACTCATTGTAAGCGCTGTTTGGTGCGGAAACAAAGACAGACCAGTAGAGGAGAGTAGAAGATGCAAAAAGAACAAGGGTGAGTATCACATTTTCAAGGAATAGATAGCTGAAAATTTTGTATGTATTAATTAAAAAAAAGGAGGAGAATGGGTGCATGGGTTCCGAATCCTGACCAACCAACCCCATGTTGGACTCACAGAAAGGAATGTAATGGTTGCAATTTCTTTTCAAAGAAAGTTTTTTGCGTTAATGCATTATGATTCATAATCATCAGTTCTGGACAAGCAATAAAATCTTTTTTCAACCAGTTATGTACATTGCACAGATTTTAGAAAACTTTACTGCACTGCCCTACCAGCTCATGCTTGCATTGAAACTCACATGTTGGGTATTCTTATGCCAGATGTCACTTGCTTCTTCCTGGGTGCCTTCCAGCTGCAATTACAGTCTAGTCCCAGTGTTATATTAGTAGAAAAAACACTGAACAAAAATTAGGCAACCACGTAAGCAGGACATAATATTTCAAAGTAATGACCGTACACCAAAAGTGAGCAAAATACTGCTGTACTTGGCTATTAGGGGCATTGCATGTACATTTACTCTTTTATAAATATTGCAGATGTGCTAAGAGACAGATTTTAGTTTGATCGTTGTTCTTTTCAATTAGGAAAATAATGATGGTTAGCTCAGGCAAGTCATGTACACAGACACAGCATGAAAGCAGTACTTGATAAGGCAACCTGCAGCAATGAAGCAGTCATGTGCTACATTTAGATGGTTTATACATCATCCCTCTTGTGTTTTGCTGATATTGAATGTTTTAATGGGATTTCTTAGACACTAGTGACTATTTTGTTCTGCTTCACCGATTTTATTCCCTAATCTGCATTCATGTCATTTCTTATATTATGCCTGACATGTAATGTTTTCTGAACTCATAAAGTTATTGGAGCAGTAGTTAGAGAAAGGTTAACTTACACTGCTGCTCAAGTTGCATGTAAATAATTGCTTTGTGAGTTTATTCTTGAGGACAAATGGTAATTAGTAAGTATTTTGCAAATTCAGTAAAAGAGGCCAGCAATAAGTGGAGCATAATGATAGTACTTAAAGTAAAAATTAGTTTCAACTTCCATTTTAAGTAGAAAGTTTTGAAGGTTTATTAAGTAATCCTTGGGTGATTTCCAAACACTACTCCTCCCAGCTGACTCAGTTTCCTCCCTTTAGCCATAATAAATTGAATGTTCTCACTCAAGTCACCTGCTCTTATAAAAATGGTGTATGCAAAATTAAAGATGTAAGCAATTATTATTATTTATTTATTTATGTTGCAATATGCATGGCCTATAAGAAACAGCAGGGAAAAATAACTGCCACCTGCACTATACGATCTGAGTGTAAATGCTATTTAGCATTGCTTACATTACATGTTGAGCCTGATTTATCAAGGCTCATCAAGACTCGAGAAGATAGACTATCATGGAAGGACCTGGGTCAGACAGCACACATGGCATGTATCTAGTCCAGGATTAAAAACATTTGACAAATAATAGCAAATTATTTTATGCATTCCAGGTTTGCTGGTTCACCCATATTTAGTCTATTTTCTCCAGTCTAGGACAGCTCTAAAGTACCAGTCCCCAAAGTTTCAGAAATCAGTAGTACTTGCACTCAGAGAATGTCTTATGTCTATGTCAATAAGCGAGTCAAAAGACTGATATTTTAGTTAAATTTGACTATACCCAGACCCAAATAAAAACATGTATGCCTAATCCTTGTGATTTGAAATTTTTCAATACTTATTATCTCATACATAAACAGGTTTGAGCTGCCGGTATCAGTGGAACTTTAGCTATTTAACAGTGGTCCTACATTCCCCCACTATGTCACCACTACAGTGGTGCAATCAAGAATTCTCATTTTCACTATTGATTCCGGCACGGTGATACTATCAAATCACTGCAGAAGGACCACTGCTTTCAAGCAGAGAACAATAGCCTTTAGTTAAAGCCTACAGATTTTTACATTAGAAAAATACATAGATTTGGGTCTATCTACAAAGGGCTGATATTATATACTGTACATAATAGCACTGCCATTTGTCTGATCTTCATTTTAAGGGGCACATGTTTTCTGCCACTTTCAATATTGTGATGCCACAGGGAACAATGTAGAACAGTTGTGCTATCACAGTAGCCCTGTTTGCAACTTTCTCCATTTCAATTTGGAAAGCAGCGATCAATGGCCACAATGAATTATGGGCCACTTACCACTTCATAAATCTAAGGGGATCCATAAATCCTTATGTCTTCCACTTCCAATAGAGGTTGCTTCCATGCTGTCCCTACTTTCTCTTAACTGTATTTTAACTTTTGGCATGAGGATAAATATTTTATCTATGTAAATGCCAGTAAAAATAAAAGGTCGTTGGGACTGCATAATGGCATTTTTACTAAAGAAACAACAAAAGTAATATCTCACATTTAGAAAGTGCAATCCTTTTTCAGCAGATGATTTCACAAGTTACTACAACCCTTTCAAAAATTCCAATTTCTGGTCACTGAATTACTATGCCGCAGCTACTATTACTTGTGAATCAATTGAAATTCCATATCTTTCAATTTCCATTTTTGGTTTTAAAACAGGAAATGGTCAAATATCTGATGAGTATGATGGATGGTCTATGCATCAAAAGCAATGTCTGTGGTTCTTGCAGTGTCTCTAACTGAACTGGGTTGAACAAGCATGGCATCAGGAAAAATATCAACTGCTGAGAACCACCCAGGAATCACTTCTCCCAACAGCTGTATGAGCTAAGCCCTAGGGGCTATCAGAATTGAAGGACCAGTGCTATTACAATAAAATAAAGTCAAATACACCAAGTGGTTATCGGGACAAGAATTGAAGGGAGCTCTAATAACACAATTTCTCACAAATGCCAGTTAAAAATGAGAAAAAGACACAAGGATCATAAGCAGTCAAACAAGGTGAGTGTTATAAACATGTGTCAGCTATACTATGTATGCAATCTATACATCTATATGACATGTTATGCTTTGAATATAAAGGAATAAAAACCACTATTTGTTCACATAATCAAATAAAACATAATACCCAATGTAGTCAAACTTAAAGTCCAGGAGACTGGGCCTGAATGTGGGGTGAAATCAGTCCAATGGGGACCTAGACATCAATAAATACTTGAAAAACAATACTGTACTCCCACTGAAGTTTCCTTCAGTCAAACTTTACTGCTCTATAGACATTCAAATTATATTGCTTTAAATAAAATATCAACAAGTACGCCAGTGAATAAAGCCCTTTTAACTCCTCAATAACCCTAATCTGTAAAAATAATTAGTGGATAAGAGTACTTGGGTCCATGCTGGTTTTTACATGTTATTTATTTACTTTACTGAAATTTCTAAATTTCAGAAAAAATATAACAATTGTTTAAAAAGCCTACATACTGGTAATAGTTTGGATATAAATATTACATTCAGTAAAATAAAAACTAATAGGGAACTAAGTAAAATGTAAATATACTTTTTTTTCTTTAGCTCATTCTAAAAATGTTTACATTAAGTTGAGATGCTAAATACATCCTGAAAGATTCTTACAGAGTCTCCCAGAAGCAGGTGTGATCACTCTATGAAAGAAACTGCCTTAAGGGCAATTAAATTTAACAACTTACACCTGAATAATTAAATGACTATTTTCTCCAAGGACCAAACATCAAAAGATGTAACAATTTAAAGGTAATCCTTTGTAAAAACAGAAGCCTCCAACATCATAAGCTTCCACAATAAAAAAGGTAATCCTTTCTAAAAAAAAAAAAAACAGACAAAAAACAAGTCTCATGACCACAATTATTAAGGGTAAGTCAATACAACAATGTGGCCACATTGCACATACAGTATATAAGAAAAGTTGGTCCATTTAAATCTTTTATTAAAACTGAACTGAAGCAGACATAAAGAGACACAGAGTAATGCCTCTCTACATTCAATAATAAACCATTAAAGAGCTGTAAAAATCTCAGAAATTAATAAATAGAAATAGAAAATCTTTGGCAGTTTTTTGTAGTCACAAATATGTCTGTCCCTGTACAAGTACAAACTGAGATTTTTTTTTCCAAAAGCATTTGAAAGGGGAAAAAAA
The DNA here is from genome assembly GCF_032062135.1 of Pyxicephalus adspersus. Lineage (NCBI taxonomy): Eukaryota > Metazoa > Chordata > Amphibia > Anura > Pyxicephalidae > Pyxicephalus > Pyxicephalus adspersus. Next base: position 137,519,841 of record NC_092858.1, read on the forward strand.
CTTGGTTTGTAATTGAGTATACTGAGAGCTACCCAGCTCTCAGAACCACTCATATTTTTGATTAGTCGTGCCTTGTAGGAGTTATAACTACGTGGAAAAATTTGAGCTAGTACGGAAAGCCTAAAAGAGACTTGCTGCTGTAAACTAAAAATAAAAACATTTAAAAAAACTCGATAAACTAGATATGAATGAGGCTTCCCTGCTCACTTGTGTGCAGAACAGAGGCTTGATAGGGGTAGGGGTGGTTTGCATGACATGCAGAAGAAATTTTTTGCTAAACACAGCTGAGACTGAGCTCTTCTGGAACATCTTGTAAATCTTTAATGACCAAGACAAACTCTGCAATTGTTTCTTCTTGCATTACAAAGCAAAGCTTGCTCCAGAAGTTAATGAATGTCTAGGCTCCATAAAGTTTGTTTTTTTTGCTTTGTTTGTGATTAATTCACAGTGAGGATTTTATACAGTAACTGATACCACACTGCCTAATAATATGTTGAGACAAACATCTGATTGCAATTATTACAATAATGTACCTGTTCCGACTTACATACAAATTCAACTTAACAACAAACCTACAGTCTATATCTCGTTAGTAACCCGCGACTACCTGTATTCATTTAAACACTTGAAGTTTTATGTTAAAGATGAAAAACAAAGGTCAAATTATAGAAAGCCATTTTTTCGTTAGAGAAATTGTATCTTTATTTCCCAGAATTTTCACCTGTCCATGAATTAACAACTATGACAAATAAACATATACTATGCTTATGCAGACCTATGGCTGCCCCATAAATATCATTATATATATACACAAAGGTATACAGTTTTTGTGCAGCATTGCTGATATATTTATTAAGCAATTAAATAAATCACAATTATGATTAATAGTGCTCTATGGTACAATAAATAGCTATGTTTAGATTCTAAAACATAGTGGGCCTTATTTATTAAAGTTAAGGCTTGAGAGGATACACTTTTATCAGTGAAGCTGGGTGATCCAGTTTTTGGTATACAATGGCAGAAAGCAAGCCGCTGTTGGTCTTTTTTTAGCTCATTTTGGGTCCATACATTTAGGATCTAACAGCAACAGCTTTTTCTACTCCATACCGCTAGCAACTGTGGGTATATACACATACAGCATAGCAAGCTGGTAACAACATACTTCCAGTATGCTTCCTCTGTACTAGCTAAATATTCACTTTGAAACATATTTTGTAAGAAGAGTTTCTAAATTGACACAAAATACCTGAATTTATTTTGCATATATAAGGTGTACGTCTATTGTGTGAAAGATCATAGTGAGTAGGCTTTGTCTTTTCATTCTCCCTTCAATGATATTTCACCTTCCCATGTTGTCCCCATTGCAAACAATGCAACCAGTTTGGTATTAAAGTAAACACACTCCATTGATACTGGCTAGTATGTGTATTATAGATGTAACAAGACTGTTGCTGTTGCTTTAGAAATTTGTATCTGAAATATGATTTTATACTGTAATCTATTTGTGTAATCTATTTGTGGCAGCAATATACAGTAATGATAACGTAGTGATCCATAGATTTATGCAGATGTTTTGCTAAAATACAGTTTCTTTGTAGCTTAAATAGTGATAGATAAAAGTAAAAAAAGAAAGCAACACAGGCAGAAGAACACATAATAACTAGCTTTTAGTGAGACTCTACTGCATTCTTCATGCAATTAGAGGTATAAAAAACTATTCCATTGAGACATTTGAAAAGGGCATGCTGCTGTTAAAATGTGTTCTTGACTCAGTGTGCAGAAATGGAAAATTCTCCAGCTAGTTATAGGCTAGGAATGCACTTGAATTATTCACATGATGGTACTGTAGTTTCAAATAGTTATAAATATGCAAATTAGACAATGGAAGGATGTTTTGTATTTTTAAATAGCATTATGTAATGTACTCCTCTTGCTAAATAATTATTCCATATAAACTGTGCAATATTTATCGTGGAGTAATAAAATGCTTTTTCTATTAAGTGCATTACTTATTCAATAAGGAACTAGGCATAGTAGAAAACGTTGGTTCTAATTGGAAAAAAATTGGCAAATCTTTATTAATATTAAAAAAAATACAGCCATTGGCTTTTATATGTATTGTAAAAACTTTGAGGAGCTCCATAATGGCTAAAAATCTTCATAAAGCCTATCCCCACCACATATATATGTACAGTCCATTGCAATACCCTCCTTGCTTCTTCATGGTAGATGCAGCAAAACACCCTAAACAAGGTGTACTTTAGATAAAGTGTCTTTGCCTTCAAATCCCTACACAGTTATT
>NC_092858.1:137522813-137534783 GCF_032062135.1 Pyxicephalus adspersus
GCCATGACTGTTAACATTTGAAACAATAATCAACAGAAATGACAATAACATTAACTTGAATAATGTATCAATTAAGTTTTAATTTTAAAAAATTAAATTACATTACAAGTAATCTATATTAAATTTAAATTTAATATAGATTACTTAATCTATATATCTTGTATGCCCCATTTTACGGGTTATTTGAAAATTATGTAAAGTGTTTAACAAACTTTTTAATAATAAAGAGTAAAAGTTTGTATGCCATTTCTATGCCATATTTCTATGCCAGCTCTTAAGTGCTAAATTCAGCTTTAGTAATGCATCATTATGGCCTTAACTAATGTAAATGTCAAGTTAATTGCATTAAAAAAAAGCAAACAAATGTGCTATATGTACAATAAACTATTTTTTTTTTTAAGTGTTCAACCTATACATTCTAAATATAACTGAGATGATGGATTACTGGATACATGGATAAAAATTGCATTGAACCTTGAACATAGTATGACCACCTAAATAAAAAAATACATTTCTTTATATCTATAAATTTAAGGACAAAGGATTTTGAATTTTTTGAATTTTGAATTTTGAATTTTGTTTCACTATTTAATTTCTTCTATGAAACCATAGATGTATGGTTGGATTTCTCTGTGTATTATAAGCTTGAAGTGGTAATAAATAAGCCTAAAGCAGAACTAAACCGAAAACAAAAAAATACACTTTAATCCTGCAGGTCCCTTAATGGCGCTGGTCCTTCCCAGTCGTGCATCATCCTGGAATTCTTCTTTGTCCCGCCGCTAAGGAAGTGCAGGGGCAGCCATCCTAATTCTTCATTTTCTTCTTCTTCCTTTTTCCTCCCATGTCACCCAATCTGGCACTGCGCAGGTGCGAGATCGCGTGACGTAGCCCTCTGTAAAGGGGAAAAATAGGAGAGCCGATCTCACTGTACTTGTATGAGATCAGCATCTCTTTCCCTTAATAGAAAAAATGCTCCTTCTGAGCATGAGTGAGATTAGGACATGTGCAGAAAGAGCACACAGAGCGTCCTGGAATGCATGATGTAGGTTTCCTGGGAGACTCTGCGCTCTGCGCCTAGATGGTCAAGACATTTTTCCTTTACAAATAAGCGTTGTCTACTTTTTATGCAGGGTGAAAATGTTGAGTTTAGGTATGCTTAAAAAGTATTAAAAAAATTAATAAAATAAAATAATAAAAACACTTAACAGGTAATAAAAGAATACGTTCCTTCGCGGAAACTAGCAATAAATCAGTGGGGTTGATTTTTTTAAAGTGGAAATAAATACCTAAAAACTAAAAAATTGCGACCAGTTAAGTTCATTAAAACAGAAGGAATAGGTGATGTCTCTTATTCATCTTTTTTTATTCTGTGTGTCTTAATCTTTGGCCATCTTGTTTGGCCCGGATGATGCAACTCCTGCACATGCATGGGATACCCCACACATCCCTAGCATAGTTTTTGTTTTTCCAAGATAATTTTTTAAAAGACAGCAAATAAGCAGGCTAGTATGTTTTATTGCAGAAGGTTCCTGCCTAATTACTAATTTGCTAGTGAACAAAGAGAATCTGTGTGCACTTTGAATATCCAAGATTATTGCTGATAATAGCTAATAAATAATCCAAGATCAGTTTATTTTAAAAAATGGTCTCCTAAAATAATGTGATTATAAATATATTTGATATGTTATGCTACATCTGATAAGGAATTAGCTAATGAATTGTAGCAGTATCAAAAGAATGAAGGATCATCAGCAGAAAATTCATAGAGCTATTATACAATTATATTACTGCCTGCATACATGCATACATTAAAAACCCTATAATGTTACACAAAAAAGCATGAAGTCGAATAATGCTCCCTCTGGAGTACTGCTGCATGATTTATGTTTTAAAGTTCTAATTCTATACTACAGAAAGGAATTCAATTAAATGAATGGGAATTAGAGCCAGAACAAAGTCAACATCTCATAAAATTCTCGTTCAAGTTTCAAAAAAGTTAATATCAGGTACATAAAGTTAAGTTAAAGCGCTTTCTGGTTAGAAACAGATATCTATGATTGCTTTATTTTGTAATTGAAGAATATAGCAAATATTACACATATGTGATGATACCTACAAATATTTAAAGATGAACTTCAGACTTTCCACCCTGCTCTACACCCCCTTGAAGTCCCCTCCCTCAGACAGTATATATATATATATATATATTTTTATTTATTTAATGTTTTACTTTCTAAAAGTCATATGATGGCACAGGGTCTTCTTCCTATTCCCATATTAGGGCTCTTAGGGAGTGGTGAAGCTTTTTATTTAACCATGTCCTTTCCAGACTGAATTCTTTATAGAAGAGTCTGCAATCATTATAACCACCTGGTGAAGTCTTAGTGTTCTAATTAGAAAATATGTGTCTGTATCTCTTTTGAAGTAAACATTTTATTTCAAATTTTTATAGATCAGACAGAGATTTACCAACTACAAACATTATAATAAAAACATGTAACAGTATAGCGCAGGCATGGGCAAACTAAGGCCCCCGTGCCATATTCGGCCCATTAGGCTTTTTTTATCCATCCTGTTGAAATCTCTCTATTTCAGCAGCTCAGCTGAAGTAGAGAGAGAGTTCAACAGGCCGGATAAAATGGGCCGCAGTCGGCGGCTCTGGTCTGTGCCCCCCTGAGCGGGGCCAGGAGAAGGATCCTGCTGGGAGGCTACCCTGGCCAGAGCCATGGACCATGTCCCCTGTGCGAATCCCAAGCTCGGGGAAGTGGGCGGGGTTATGCCAGCATGACATCACGTTAAGGCATAACCCCACCTACTCTCCCATCGGCCCGGCCCCTGTGCCAAATTTTAGATCAGATTGTGGCCCCTGAATGAACTATAAAACACATACAAGCCACATACTGTACAGGATGGCATACAATTAAGGAAACCAGGGAACCCCAAAAGATTTTTTGTCTGACAAATTAGTAGAATTCTGTTCACAGATTACAAATATGTGATGGGGTATCCAATAAATACTTTTATCTTGACTATCAATCTTGGCTAACATTCTTACCATTTGAGTCTTATTACCTTTATCTAGCCTTTATTTACCGTATCTAGATGCAGTTTTTACTGACTTTCATCTATGTGTAATGTTTTAATTACTAAGCAATATTAAACACATATATACAATAATAATTTATTTCAAAAATGTTTCCGCAATCATAATTACATGAAGTCTGTTTAATAGTTTAAAACAAAAATAGTATGTAACTGGACTTTTAAGGCATTCTAAAATTGACTCTACATATATCACTCTTAAAACCAACATTTATTGTACATACAATCAAATTGTTTCAAAGATTGCAATACAATGACTATTGACTTTTTCACAATGGTCTAAATTAATAAGGTATTCTTGTTCGACGCATTTATTGGAACCATATACTTTTTCATCAGGAACATATATCTTTTACAAATGAGACATAAGCTCCTATAACTCACAGTTAGTAAGTTGGTGAAGTTCTCTCATAGAATGGTCAGGGGGTACAATGGAACAGTCGATGAAGGTAGGTCTAATCTCAAATGTGCACATATGTATATAATATATATATAAATATATATATATATATAAACAGATATATAAGACAAACCTTGCGAGTGTATTTATTCTTAAATGTCATAATGATTCAACCAGCCATATTTGCCTTCCATTTATAGTAAATCCAACACCAGACCTCATTCCGGGGAACTATTTTTGCTACTTTTTTTTAGGACTATTGTATTTTTGGGATTTGGCATTGTGTAAACTTGGGAGTAGGCATAAACTAGTATTGTTTCATTCTAATTTGTTCTTTTTTTCAAAATAATAAAAAACAGAAAAATGATAGTCAAATGATAGCAAATAAGTGGGGTTAAAATTGTTGTCTTTTTTTAGTTTTGTAGGTGAAATGGTATAAAAAAAAAGTTTTATTTCTTTGAGAAATGTAAAATAATGGTGCTCACTTTTTATGTTCATTCTAGTGCCGGCTTTACAATCCATTAGACATTTGTTTTGTTTTTTTAAAAAAAGATCAAGAATGCAGCAAAGTACGCTAGTTAGCTAATGCTTCTAGGAACCAACATTCTAACATTAGATACTATTGTTCCACTTGAAAGGATATTTAGAGCAAATTAAGGATATACTGATGCACTTTAGTCAGTCTAGATAATATAAAGTGGCATTTATTTTACCGTTTATGGTGCTTTATCTTGATTGTTAGAACAAAATAAACCAGTTGTTAAAACACATTAACTCAGATTTCAGATATCTTAACCAATTTCCAACCAAACCTAATGATGTTAGAAGCAGACAGTGAGTTTTTTGTTTAAAAAAAATGTCCACACTGGAATCACTCATGTTTATAAGTATGGAGAAGAAAGGGCTTTCCATATCTGGTGTTTGCTTATCCAGAAACAAAACAAAAGTGAAAACTTTTTATTAATTTAATCAATTGTTGTTTCAAATGTTGTCAGCCTAACAGTCCTGATACCTGTACTCCGATCAGATAATGATCATCATATGTATGCATGTGCGTGGCACTTAGGTCTAGTCTTTTCACTAGGGATGGTCAAATTTCACCATTTTCATTTCAGATCCATGAATTTCAATGGTAGCAATTGATTCCCACCAAGGAGTGTTTGTGGAAATGTCAGATTCCCTATTTAATAAAAAAAAGCCTTCTTTTTTGCATTCAAATTTGCAGTTGAATTTGCAATCTTTTTTGCATCTAAAGTCATCAAAGTTAAATTTGTTGTTAAATGCAACCCCCTGAACATGCTAATATTGTAAAAATTGCTGTGGGAATAAACTAGTTAGTTCATAGATTCATAAATCAATAAATTCTCAAATTTAAATTATTAAAATTAGTATTCTTGGAAAGTCACATTTTTAAAGCCAGCCTGGCTTCTTTTAGGTGAAACGCAATAACCCTTAATGTAATCACCATATTGCTGGGGAGGTCAGGTGGACCATTGGTAACATGACTAACAAAAACAGCAAGCTGTTTGGATAACCATAGCTTGAAGTTAAAGTATATAAATTTAAAAGCTTATAGGGGTTTATTGCAACTTACTTAAGTTAATAAACAATATTGTGATCAACAACTCCCTTTTACTTTACGTTAATTGGCAATATTCCTTAGCTGAAGGTTAACCCAAAGTTATTGGTTTAGTCCCCTTATTCCATCGACATTCAGTTACATTATTATAGAGTCTGTGTTGTTTTCTTACAATGCAGTCAAACATTGGCTGATGGGGCCGATCAGCAGGGTACCATACAAAGCTTTAGGAAGCTGTGGTAATGGCCAAATTTAAAGGTAAGCCTGTGTAATATCATAAAAAGAAATCCAGCAGCTAAAAGGGGTGTGCCAAGGACAGTAAAGTCAGCCAAATTTTGTTGGACTTCTTATAGCCAGAAAATTAGGTGGGCTCTACTAATTTGTGTACGCATCCAATGCACATTGTGAAAAGCTTACTGTGAGCAATGAAATCAATGAATTATTTTCAGGAGAGGGGCCTGTAAAACTGTGTGACCGATGATAAAACTGTAGTTCATGTGTGATACTTTCATTTGTTCAACATTAAAACGTATTTTATGGGACAATTACAGCTTCAACCAGGGAAAGCAACATAATAAAAAACAGATCCTGAAAGTACCATAGATATTTTTTTTTGTCTACTGGGCCCATGAAGCCTTTCTGGTCTGGCTGACTGGTAGGGATGATTGAAATTTCCGAACTTTGTATTGTTTTTGTTTAAAATCTAGTTTAAGTTGCTGTTCTAAAATATAATTTCATTTAAAGATTTTCAAATTGAAGTCAGTGGGAAAGTCCAAACTTCATAGTTTTTGGGGTTAGTTTGTTAACATGATTGCTGGAGATTTCTTCAAGACCAATGGGACCATATCTCAAAAGCAAAAAACAAACAATTAATTTTGGCAATGTTAAATATAGGCAGAAATAGATGTTTTTTCAAATGTAGGTGTTTATTGGCCACCAAGTTTGTATGCTAAATATAAAACCCTAAACATAGTATTGTCCCATAAAAAATGCTGGCGGGCTTAGGGAGACATATAGGAGCATTTCTAAAATTATTTTTGTTTTGGTTTAGGGAACAAAAAATGTTTACATAGAAATTAAGGGGTTAATTAGTATCAGAAGGTCTTTCATTTGCATCCCAGTGCTTGCAGATATGATTGTTTTTTGTCTTCAAAATCAGCACAAGAATGCACAATGCAATGGTCAGGGGAGTCAACGTAAAAAGTAGTAACATTTATGACATGACTATAAAATGTGTTCAGACTACTTCCTTTTGCAGGGTCAAGTAATGTCCAAATAGCCTACCATGATTAGTGGTCCAGCAGTTGCTTCACATTCAGCCATGGCTGCTCTTTTGCTGAATCGGCTGGATGCATGTAAACAATAAATGAAACTGCTTCTGGATGCCTAGCTATCAACAGTAGACTGTAAACACTATTGCTTTTTACTGCTAGTCTGAACATAACCTAAGATAAGATAAGATAAGATAAGTATATCTTTAAAGAGTATAAGTATATCTCTAAATACATTTGTTTTTAGACTTGACTTTTAAAACAGGGAATCTGACATTTCATCAAACATTACATAGTGGGAAGCTTCCTGCTTCATGGGTTTCAATGGCAGTAATTGATTTCCACCAGGGAATGTTTATTTCACGAATAATTACCTGTTTTATAAATACAGCCTATTGTTGTTTAGCTGAGGACATATTAATCAAACCAGGTAGGGTGAAAAAACTACAATATGAAAGGATCTTGTAAATTATCTACGAACAGAGTAATTATAAAAAAAAAACAAACTTTGAATACTAAACATAATAAAAGCTGTAACAGGTCATAACTAGACTCTTCATAAAGGCATTCATACAATGAGATTAGGAGCGAAAAAAAATATAAAAGCACGTAAAAATAGATTATGCGATATATACTGTCTGGGCTAAAACACATTTGTTCAAACATCCATATTTCCAAGGGCCCACCAGCATGTGTAATCCTATACCAAACTCTGACATGTTTAGCTTCCAAAAAAGCTTCTTTAGGATATAGGATCAATCAGATGACATGTTTAAATAATAAAAATCTCTGTTTTTTTCTGTAATTCAGTCACCACCACTGAAAAAAGAGATAGTTACCACTAAGTTGCATTTCTGGTTTTAACTACTAACTCCTCCATTCATCTCTATTACATAGGAAAGTATTCTTTTGTAGTTCACAGAAGGAATCTGTGAAAACAGTGAAATAAAGCTGTGGTGATTGATTGATTGATTGATCTATCAGTTTAGTGCACAGGCAGTGACATGGATACTGGAATGCAGCCTTCACATCCAAGAACCGCTAAGCTGCAGTTCATACAATTTCTGTTTTTTGTGTTCTAGATTATAGATTTCTCAGTTTAAGTAGTCATAACTGTCTCCTTAAAAGGGACACTGTCACAGCCAGACCCCACAGAAGTCACCTAGGCTGACAATGTCTAAAGTTATTTCACTGTGTACTAGTATAAAATATTTGATTATGGCAAACATAATTTCTCTAAAGTTGTTTAAAATCTGACAACTGCATTTTATCTAGGTTTCTAAGAGATGTGTTTGCATCCAAGCAATTGATGGATAAGAAATGTATTAAGTTTATTAGCATGTTTCTGCATTGTACTATAATATTACTAAATTGCTGAAGAGAGATGTCACATTCCGGGTTACACTGATGGCTCTGACAACTGGGCTGAAACTTTTTCTTTTTTAATTATCACTTAAATACAGAAACTGTCAACCAGGCGAAAAAGACTGTGTTCTAATATCATTGATATATTATTTCTGAAATAACTAGGGAAACAAAGAATATATCACTAATCTAATTAGGATAAGCCCTTGCCCAAAACCAGACACTATAAACAATACAGAAGAAAACACTTGTCATTCTATCAGCTTAGTCTTTGGTCTGTTATCAGCCATTTCGAAATTCTCCTTATCAAGAAGAAGATCTCAAAGCTCTATACAAAGCAAAAGAATAAGTAGTAATCTTCTGCTTCTGGCTTGCTGAAGCTCTCAGTCTTTCTTCAGGCAAGAAAGATTTCCAAAGGCTCATGGTGGATTTTCCAGCTATGAGTGTAAAAAGATTTAATGATCAGCTTTGTATGCAGTTATTAAATAATGTTTTTTAATATTCTGTATTATTTGTGATATAAAAGTGTGAACAAATTGCAGAATTCTTTTCTATCGTACTAAAAATGTTATACTATTAACAATTAAAACAGAACTGAACTTGTTGGTGGGTGGTGAGCTTCTCCCATCATCAGCAATTATGCAAACTGGACGATCGTGGCACATACTTACCTTGTGCTATCTCCATGCAGCAGGGACAGGTCCAGGATGCCGCCACCTTCACTACTGGCTCCACGGCAGACTTCCAGGGAGATGGCGATCTGTCTAACTGGGATGATTTTCCAGCATTTTCTGCTTGGTAGATGCAACAGGAGGAGAGTGACAGCTCAGTATCACCGAGTAGGGGCACATTAGGGAGCCCAGTAGGGGCACATTCAAGAAAACATTTAAGAAGAGAGATAAGATAAGTATTGCATGGTTTTACCTTTGGGGTAAATTTGTAGAAGGCCCATTTCTGAGAAGAATGGCAGCTGTCCTGAATGTTCTCCACTTATTAACAATCTTTCTCACTGTAGAACGATGGACTTTAAATTGTTTGGAAATGGCCATATTAACCCTTTCCAAAATGATGTGCAGCAACGAATGCTTCTATAAGATCATTACTGATGTCTTTCCCCCTTGGCATTGTCACCTTAATGCTCTATATCCAGCAAACTGCCCAAAATTCTGTTTTACTAGTTTTACTGTTTTCATGCTTGCTAATGATCAATTATTCAAATGCATTTTATTACCAGTACTTGTCTATTACTTGGTAATTTCTATGGAAGTGGTAACAGAAAATCTAAGTTTTCACATATTGCTTCTTCATTTAGTTCAACTTAGTCTATGGTAAATAAATAATGACATTTTTTAATAAAGTATGTCATGTACTGTTCATCTGAGTTTGTATTTACAAACTGTAATTTCAAGACCTTCTAAAGGGTCAGATTATTTTTCAACATGTTTTGTTATTAAAAACCTTAGAATTTAAAGAGGGTGTACTTTCTATTTTTCATGCCTGTATCTTAATTAATTGTTCTAAAAAGTTGTAAGGCCTTGGTCAGTACCAGACCTCACCAGACACCAGTCACCCAATTTAACACCACAGTCTTCATCTTAAGTAAACCCCCGCTCAGCCTCGGGAGATTGGTTGAGTCTCCTAGCACTTGGTTGCCCCAGGACTTAATGTGCAAAAGATAGTGTCTGGGGATGGTCTAGCAGAAGACCAGGAGCCCACAGATAACAGCACTAGAATTCCAGGTCATCCAAAGTACAAGCCAAGGCCAAACCATGTAAATAGTCCATCAAGCGAGGTACAAACGGACTAGGCACAGGCAGAGTCGGGGCCACAGGAAGAGGTCGGTACATGCAGGGTACAAACAAAATGTCCGTCCTGCGTCGACCAACAATACTGGATCACTGCCTAGATGATTGTCTCCCAACAAAAGAAAATTGCATTGAAATCACATCTTGATTTGAATTCTTCTGCTTGCTGATTTTTATTTCTATTATTGCAGTGTAGCCTTTTGGAGCAAGTAAGGAGTTACCTCAGAATACTGGTTGTAGAATACTAAAAATAATGGTTGTAGAATACTAAAAATATATAGAACATAAGTACACTAAACCACAGCTACCATTCCGATCTGACAACTATTTTTCTATATTCCACCATTTAGTTGTCCTAAACAGATTCCACTGATAGTGATCTGTTTGCTTGCTAATAATTTATATTTAAATTTGTTGTTATATCCTAAACTTTTTCATTTAGAGAAATGCTTGTCAGCACATGCTGACAGGATATAAGAAAGGTGTTTTAGCTGCCAGCAAAGCTGACAGTCAGTGAACGAGTATACAAGAGTAATTCAAAACTGTCTGTCAATATGCTTCCAGCGTTTGATGTCTGTAGGTCCTTACAATTACTTCAAATGTATAGCTTTGCAAAATGTACTGCTGAAATATGAATGCTAGAAATAAATCAAATGCCTATAGTTAAAACAGATGTCATACAAATTTCTGCCTATTTGTGACAAATAAAATTTCTGTGAAATATTAGATGTATTAGACATTTCTGCATGCTTTGTAAGCAAGATACATTTAATATAATGTTAAAAACGTTTACCAAAAACATTTAAAATATACTATATATACTGTGACGGAGTGTCTCTAAAATGTTATTAAAGGCTCCAGGGAATAGAAAGTCTTAATTAAAGTATAGGTTTGAGAAGAAAGCTATGTTCTTTAGGGCCCTGGAGCTGGCCAAGGGAGTTAAAGCGTGGGTTCCAATTCTGATTTGGACCCAACCAAAATCTGAGTTTGGATTATATCCACCTGCACTCAGGTGCAAGGGGAGGGAATTGATCAGCAAGAGGCTGAGGAAATTGATCAGCAAGAGGCTGAGGGAATTGATCAGCAAAAAAGGAAAGGAAATTGATCAGCAAGAGGCTGAGAGAGAGCCAGAGTGGATTTCAGGCTGATAGAGAGCCAGAGTGTTCCAGACTGAGAGAGAGAGCCAGAGTGTTTCAGGCTAAGAGACAGAGCCAGAGTGTTCCAGGCTGAGAGAGAGCCAGAGGGTTCCAGGAAAGCCAGTGGCCAAACAGTACAACAAAGTTGTGAGTTAAAAGTACTGATATAGTGTATGTGTTAGTAAGAAAGAGTAAGAGTTTGTTTTTGAAACTTTGAATGTTTCAATGTCCATTTTGCAATTTTGAAGTCAATGGTAATGCTATGGTATTGTGTTTGTTGCCATATTGTTTGATTGCACAATTCTGCCTTTACCACTTTGAAATGTTTGTCCTGCATAAATATTTTCTAATCCAGTTTTCCACCCTTGATAGGTCAAAATAGCAAAATTGGTTTGGTAATTATTTTTTTTAATGCAATATTTGTTGGGACATTTTTGAACTTTTTTGTTTTTATATTGAAGAGTGGGTTTACATGTGATTTGTTTGCTCTTTTTAATTTTTGTGTCATGTAAATTTAGTGGTGTGTGTTTTGTTTATTTTTTTTATATTTTAATGTGACCTTTCAGCAAATGTTTCTTTTGAATAAAATTGTTTGTAAAATGTTGTTTGTTTTTTGGGGGTTTATTGCTATGTGATCTCCTTTCCAATCTCACAGTTTAAAAAGTAAATTGTGATTGTTTTTAAGCTGTTCCTTTCTCTGAATTGTTTGAAAGGCTAAAAACAGCACAATTGTCTTATTAAAACTCAGTTGTTTGATGTGCATAGTTGTGTGCCAACTTCAGGAGTATGTTGCGCATAGTTGTGTGCCAAGGCGGACCCCCAATGTGCGCGTGAACTGTTTTATCAGTTGAAAATGTGCCATACTTTTGCACAGTCCTCATTAAGTTAAGTTTGTATTTTTTGTGTAAATTGCTTGTTTTACTTCATATGCACTCATGTATGTATAGAGTGCACAAGAAGCAAAACATGTATGTATGCATTCAGATGTGTGTACATATACATAGAAAAGAGAAATTATAGGAAGAAATAGGCAAAGAGGGCTTTTTGAACCATATTGCTTCAAATTGAAAAGATTGCCTATGTGTTCCTATGATTTCTAATTTCATGGGCTGGGATCCAAACAACATTCATGGATGATTTTGCTCCTGGTTAAAGGACTATCCACCCTATGTGTTTCCACTACCAAGCTGAGGTGATTAAGTCAATATATATAGTGGGCCAAGATCTAAAATTCCATTCAAACCTGCAGAAACACCCTGAGGGGCTGGAAAAGCACAAAAAAGTTTGGCACAAAGTGGATTTGGCCCCGGAA
>NC_092858.1:137535856-137563119 GCF_032062135.1 Pyxicephalus adspersus
ATATTTTATTGATAAATCAGGCTCTTTGAGTTCTATTCAAAAATTCTCCACCAGGGAATGTTTCTTGGAAACACACTATTTAGCAGCTAAAATAGTAAGCTGCAGATGTAAGTTTACTGTTGTCATATAATAACTTTGTGCCTTAGTGGACCCTAATCAGCACTAATTACCTTCTGGCTTTTGAAGGTATTTTTCTATTATTTTTTTCATTTCCATTTTTTTTACCATAAGTAATTTTTTTTTTTTGTAACTTTTATTTGTTACCAGAAGAACAATAAGAGCATGTGCAAATAACTGTGCCATGTTTTCTACCAGAAACATCATAAATGAGACAAATTAAAAAATAAAACGACTTTTTACAGAAATGATTTGATACAAAGCACATTCATTTGTCCTAGGTTTGCACAGAATATACATTATTTTTCAAAATAATATTGCATAAAGAAAGGCACTAGGAAAATATGTAAGCTGCCATTGCTGAACTCTGGATTTTCTTGCTGAAAATTGTAAAGAATGCTATTTTCCTAAAGTAAAGCTGATCTTTTGGTTTCAGTAAATTCAACCTCATACCTCAAAGAATCATACAGATAACCAGTACTTTTTTGTAAGAATAAAGGTGCCAGAACTCACATCTCAAATGTTTTTGTTAATATATATTTTTTATAATCACAGATCTCCTTTATTCCTGAGGAAGCGGATTTGTTGTCCATGAAATGCCTAGAATATTGGGCCTAGCCACAAGGAAAGCCCTGGAAGGAGTGTTCGTTGTGCATTAAATGGTCTTAAATGAAATTTTTTATTTGAATAATTTATTTTAAATGTATTTATTAAAGCAAGTTTTATTATATAAACTCTCTGTTGATGTTGGCTTGCAAAGTCCCATAATTTGGTGGTCCACCAGACTTGTAAACTGTAGAACTTTAGGGATGTGGCCTCTTTAATAAGAACAGGTGGGATTCATCTTTAATCCTGTTAAGCTTTTATTAAACAAATTATATATTTAGTTCTTAGGCCTCTAAATATCCATATAAATGCAAGTCATCATGTCAAGATAAACCAGTGTGTATTTTTGATCCATTGGATGACTGAGGATACATTATTAATTATTAGAGGTACAAAGACTCAGTTTGAGGAGAGAATAATGACATCCACAGAATATCCAAGATATCATAAGGGTATAAATCTATTGGAGCTGAGATATTAAAAAATAATTTAACAACTAATAAACAGAATGCAACAGAATATGTTATTCTCTAAAGTGTATGCAATTAAAAAAATCAATAACATATGAATTATCATTTTTATTTTTTATGTCTTTATTTATATTTTTCTTATATTTATATGTACATTTATATTTACATTATATGTACAAGTATATAATGTTTTAGGGGTTTTAAGTGATCTTCATGTCTAAAATATTTTGTAAATTATGTCAAAATAAAAAAAAGCAAAAATAAAGATTTGATAGTGATAGATGTTTGTACTGGCTATAGTAAAGTGGATAAAGCATCCTCAAGTTAGCCCCTAACAATTTCCATTGTTTATAATTCACTTTTCACAGGAAACAGCAAATTCTAGCTGTTTTTATATCATCTGAATTGCGAGTAGTCTAGAAGAGTTATATAATTATATTAAATATAATATTACATTTTCTCCACAAAAATGCTACACTGTTCCTTATATACTCTAACTAATTAAACATCAGTAAGTCACTTTTCTAGACTTTTATAGACAAATGCATTATGTTATATTCAGTCAGTGATGACACTATAAAATGTCAAGTCAATCATTATTTCACTTAAATCATAATTCATTCTGCTGAGCCGCATAAATGCATTATTATTCTGCAAATTGTCAGATAACCCCTGGAACATAAGCAGTTGCTTCATGTTCTTTTCTAATTACATATTTACTGGCATTCTCTGTGCAAAATCCAACAAACAGACACCTTAGCCAATTTTCAGTCAGCATGAAGTCAGCTTGGCAAGTGTGTTTTTGTTTGAGTAATTGCAAAATGTCAGACACTGGAAAGTCAAGCCTGGATGCTGTTGCAGGTGGATAACTCCAAACAGGATGAGTTATGTTCCTATGCATACAGAGCTGTCAAGGCTAATTTCTTTTCCAATTTCTGTTTCAAAAACTGTTAGCTGTAGCCACTAGAGTACAATTCTCTATTTTTTCCTTTCTTCAGGACAAAAAAATTACACTTATTCATCTATCACTTTAATTGTACTGCATTTATAGAGAAATTAACTTCGCCTTTTTTTTGGAATATACCATATTCAAAAAAAGTGTAATAGATATTGCAGTCTTCTTTATAAGGCAACGTTTTACCAAGTAGCTTTTGCCATGTACCTGTTCTAGAATTGTTATAAATAGAGAACATCTTAAAGCATCAGCTTGTGCACGCCCAAGTCTATTATTCATTATTTAGCTAATTACAGATGAGGTACATACATAGTGACATTGAAATTTTGGAAAATTTGTTACCTGGTTCTTCCAAGTCCTTATTATCATTCAAATGTACTTCGTCATGGTGTGATGGAAGAAATTCCTAAGCAAACCGATTGGGTCATTTGCACATATTCAGCTGTAACTGAAACATTTTAGAAAGTAACAATAAACCTCATGATTTTACAAATGTTATACCAATATCTTGGCACCAGGTAGAAAGCACAAACTCAAAGTGGTGTCTTAAAGTGGAACTAAATTATAGAAGACAAGCAGAGGGCAAAATACTTATCACTAGTTTAATATTAGTCTTCTAGCACACTAACTTTACCCACAACCTACCATTCCTTGTTCTGCACTGTGTGTTGAGGCTGCCATATTGGTGTAGATAGGACTTTGCTTTATCATGTCAAAGGCCCCAACAAGCAGACAATTGAGCAGCACAGTAGTGATACTTCAAAATCTCACTAATCTTCTGAGACTGCAACTTTGCATTTCTGATTCCGTATGGATATCTTCTAGACCAGGAGTGTCCATCCCTAGTCCTTAAGGGTCACATACAGGCCAGATTTATCAATAGAGTAGTTTTCTGACTCTTTGTAAACCATACTTTACTAAGTTTACTGCTGTATGTTAGAGAAATAAAAAAAAACTGAAATACAACATGTTTGGGTAGCTTTGGCTCACCATCAACCCAACATAAAAGGGTAGACAACCTTTTTATATAAAGTATAAATGTTCTTCTACTTTTTTCTTATATGCAACACCCAATTAAAAAAAAAAAAAGGCTGCAGCACCTCCTGTTTTTGTCTTGATCGCCACTAAGATAGAATGTGTGTGCAGAGCCTCCTGGAATACCGATATTACATGCATGCACAGTAAGATTGGTTCTCTTTTTTTCTCCTTCACAGCAGGAAACATCACCTGAACTCACACGTGCGCAGTGGGAGATCTGATAACGTAGCCAGAAGAAGAAAGAAGACTGAAGATTGCTACTAAGCAGGAAAAGTTGCTGCCCTTCCCATTTGTCACACCTATAAATGTAGTAATAAGCTGCAAAACAAAAAACAATTTTTCAGTGAATTTGTAACAATCCACTGAAAAATATTATTGTATACCTGTTTGGATGACTTACCCTTTGTCTTTTTGTAATTGCTAACTTCACGCCAGTAGAGCTCGCAGCTCTGACCAAGCACTGTCAAGAAGTTTCAATCCAGTAAAGCAGAAATCCCATAGTGCTGAACAATAAATAACCTGGGCATTTGATATAGCCACCCTGTTTTCATGATATATTATTATGAAATTACCTTTTGATCATTAGCATGCAAAGAATGCATCCAAAGGTAAACAAAATTTATGAGCATGAAAACAAGCAGTTCCTGGCATTTTACTTGGCAGAATCCTCAGATCAATAAGTTACCTGATTTTCCTGCCATTTCTTCTATTTTTAATAAAGTCATCCAGGTTTGGACATTTAAGAGATAGCTTTATATTAACCAATTGATTTGCTAACATTTTAGCCAATACTTACTATCAATATTCATTACTTAAATTGATCTGTGGTTGGAAAAAAAAGGAGAATAATGTTAATTAGAATGGTTCCCATTGATTAGAGTATACGAAGCAGTGTTTTTTTCTGTTCATAAATTATTGTAATTTAGTGTTACTTTCAAAAGAAAAATCTATATTTCCCAATGAAGATCATCTGCTGTATGTATAAATAGTTTACTGTTTTAACATGTATCTTGTGTATTAATAAAGACCATCTCTGGGTAACTGAAGTGTCACATGTCCCCAAGTTTTTCAAGTGCATTTTAAAATGTCAATTTAGCCAGTACAAATATGTACCAGAAAAATATTACATTTATTTTTAAAATGTAAACTTGTGAAGATATTCTCATCCCTCCCTAGTGTTACATATTATTTCCTATCCTAAATTTCTAAAGCTTCAATTTATTTTCCTACATTTGAGTTCGGTTTTGGGAAATTAAAATTTAGTGATTTAGTAAAGCTCTCCAAGACTGGAGAAGATAGACTACCATGGGAGAACTTAGGTGATAAGCAAACCTTGGAATGGATTTCTTAAAATAATTTGCTATTAGTTGGCAACATTTTTTAAGCATGAACCAGATCAATTTCAGGTTTACTGAATCATCTAGGTTTTCCCATGATAGTCTATCTTCCGGTTTTTAAAGAGTTTTAATAAATCATGCCCATAGTGTCTGGTTTAGATTAAATTAATTAAATCTGCAATAATGCTCTGGTGTATTTGTATACCATAATGTTACCAGGAAGCTGTTAAGGAAGTTGTTTACCTTTGAACTGAAAGCCTTTACGTCACCAAAATCCAAACATACAATTCAGTATTGGAAATGTTACTTTAGACTATCAGTGTAAAAATGTGCATGACTGCTGGTGTGAATGTTCATTTGCCCATGACTATAAAAAATATTCATACATCATAAAATCACACACTGTGCAGGGTCAGGTGCTGTCACACTTACCTCCTCTTTACTAAAGAACTGGCGCCTCTCTCCTGCATATGAGGCTGTTTTGACGCCAGGTGAGCCTGCTCTTTCAAGTTCAATCAGCATCACCCCTTCTGCCAACCAATCAGGAGATAGCCTGGTAAAAGCCCTTGGCTATTTAGCTGGCTCAGACACAGCACTCAGTGATCGAGCAATGTGTCTACTGACAACTGCCAAGCCCCTAGGTCTGCTGAGCAATTCCTGTTCAGCTGTTGCCTGAATGATTGCCTGAGTGTTTCCCAGTCCAGCTCTTGTACTAAGCCCTTGTTTTCCAGTCTGTTGTTTTCCTGCCTGTTCTCTTGTGTTGTTCCAGTGTTCCTTTTGTCTTTGTTGATCCCCATATCACCCATGTCTCCTATCTCATCTTGTATCTTCTGTGTTCTTCCTTATTTTCAGTGACCCCTATGTCACCCGTGCCCACTGTCTCTTCCTGTGTCCCCTTTTTTCCCTTACGTCCTCGGTGCTTCCTGTGTGACCCGTGCCTCCTGTTTCTTTCTGTGTCTCCTGTGTTCCAGTGTGTCTTTGGTGATCCCCATGCCACCAGAGTCTATTTTCTGGACTTCTGCTACTTGCCCCCTGTCCTTGTTCCTGACTTCACTTGTTTGCTGCCTGCCTTGACCCTGAACTTTGACCCTTAGACTATTCTCTTGCCCATTGATTCAGTACCACAGTACCACACATTGTTCTGCCCACCCTGATGTGCCCAAGAACGCAACCTGGTATCAGTCTCCAGTGCAACACCCTCACCTCTAGAGGCTCTGGAGAAGACCAGGATGTTGCTTAGATTCTGTGCCTTGGCACTTCTTAGGCCTCACACCACCATTAATCATGCCATAGAACCCCTTACTGGTTCCATCTCTCCAAGTGTGACATGTGCTTTTCATAAAAATGTAAACAAAAATGCCAATCTCACTACACATGTGGGGGGCTTTAGATTTGGCCATGTACAGAAGGAGGAGCCCACAGCCTCCTGGGAGACATGATTTATGTCTCCCAGGAGGCGGCGTGTTTCTCATTCAGTCTTTACGACAATGGTGCTAAAGATTGAAGGGGAGGGGTCTCCCCTTTAAAATTAAATAAGTATTTAAAAAATAAAAAAATAATAAAGCCACCCTTTGATATAGTTACAAAAAAAGTGGTGAACTTCTTTAACCACCTGAGCGTTACACTGAGGTCTACATTTCTGTACCAAAAGTGATCCACTGTTTTTCATGAATTTTTTTTTTTTAAATTGTAGACCTGTAACTTACAGAAATATGTCATGCCAGGCGGCGGAACAAAAGATGCCGGCCGGCATCTTACCGGTCCCGCTGGCACCCGACGCTGGAGAGGGAGACCGACGGACGACGATGGACGTAGGACGACGCTGGAATACGAAAATGACGCTGGATGAGCACAGCGGGACCAGGTAAGTATGGATGCGACAAAAATACGGGGTTAACCATCCTAGCCCTTTTTTTTTGCCCGTACGAAGGTCGGGCTTAACAGCTAGGTGGTTAAGGACATTAAACAACTCAGGATGTTTGCCTGATCTCTACACTTCCCAAACCTTTGTATTCTTATATATAATAAATGGTACTGGTGTATACATGTACAGGTATAGTACAGAAGTATTACCTTACAATTCCTGCTCCAAAATTTCACACTTTTTTATCTTTTTAATGCTATGTTCCTTGCATGTTATGATTTGTAATATATTTTTGCTGAAAATGTCTTAAAATTCTTTTCTATTTCTTAGTAAAAATGCAGCTTTTTGCCTTTCTTTGCAGCTGTAAATAGCAATAGTGAATCCCTAATATTAGACTACTCACATAGACTTGTATATAAGAGAGGTGAAGAGTTATGTTAGACGACCTCTGTTACTGCAATCGTGCTAAGGCGTATATTTGTACTGAACAATCATATCCAGATACCTTTAAAAACTGTTCTAACAACCAATTAGACCCCATATAAGAGGTCCTTTTGAGACGAACTCCAGTGATAGCGAAGAACTCCTTAGTAACGGACAACAGATTTCAGTGGTTAACCCCCTAGCAGCGGACCCCTAATGACAAATCTTTTGACAGATCCCTAGTCACAGGTTCCCCAGTGACAACCCCTAGTCACAGACATCCTAAAAACAGACACTGCGAGAGCCAGAAAAACAGCTTGCTGAGCTAGATTTTGGCCCATAGGTTGTATGTTATAATTTTAAATTCTAAGAATTACTGTGCCTGTGACAATTAATGAATTTCTCACATACATAATAAGCTGATTATGTAGTCAAAAAAATTAACCGTTTGTTTAATTTCTGCTGACTTGCTCTTTGCAAAGATGTTTAACCTGATCCATCTATAATAAGCCTGCATTGTTTTAAATGTTGCATAACAATCAAACCAGAATAATGACAATGTTCAGCCAGAGGCACTTTCTTCATTAAACTACAATTAGTATGATAAATGAGGAAGGGTTCTATTTACAGCTTTACTTGGAAGAGCTGATCCCTTTATAATAAATGCTGTACACCTGAAACTGAAAGAAAAAAAAGAAGCCAGTGATTATTCCTGATTGGAAGATAAGAAAAAGATTGTGCACACATTTCTATAAAACAATTATATTATGAACATATTGATATTATGTTTTTTTCTAAAGACAATATCTTGCAGCATTCTTTACCTCTAGCATATTTTTGCAGAAAAAACACACACTAATGGGTTCTTCTAGGATGTACTTCAAATCTTAGGGTGATGAGTGTTTCGTAGCATACTCATATTAGTGGATAGCCACTTACATGTACCCTTTTACCTTATGGAGTGTTTTGCTGTGATATCTAGGGAGATTGCCTTTTTCTGCAGATTCAGTGAACTTGATTTTGAATATGTTCACAAGCTTCCATTTTCTTCATTTTTTCAACTCTCATCTTTCTGTATGTTGTTTTTTTTTATATGTACAATGACTTCCTTTAGTTTTTTAATATTTCTAGCAGAATAAACTACCTTTTACCCCGTTATAGAATGCCAAACTATTTAACTTCTTTTAAATCTGCAGATTTTGTGTGTGTGTGTGTGGGGGGGGGGGGGGGGGGGGGGGTATGAATTCTTTAGAATCATGTGAGATGGAAAATTAACTTACCCATGGGCATTACTTAGTATTTAAGAAAGATAATACTGATACCTTATATGTTATTTATGCACTTGCATCTTTTTGACTTAATGATCTAGGTATTGCTAGATATCTAAGGTATGGGGTGTTGAAATCTGACATTTAACAAACTATTACCTCCTTTTGCCGAAGAAGCACGCTTTACCTGTAAAATGCAAGGAATATATATGACCTAAGTCTGACATAAGTCTGACAGTGATGCTGGTTTTTATATAAATTTACTACTCTGAATGAACCTAATTTGTCTGCATCAGTACAGATATATTCATGTGGGTTATCTACCTAATTTCTCTTTTTTTATTTATATGTCTTTTCCAATTGCAGGATTAGTTGCACACTGGTTTTCTGGACTAAGTTATTAATAAAGATTTGTTTTAATGTAAATTTACCATGCCTGAAAAGCCCGATTACTAGGTTTGTAGATCTTGTGAAACCATTCATAAGCCATTACCCACACTGCAAAAGAGTTCAGCATCAATACAATACACATTAACGCACACACAAGGGACTCAACAAATCATATTGCATTTTCATTTACTTCAGTATTAGGAACATGTTTGGGAATAGATCTTTTATTTACTTTGGTTGATTTATGAAAAGAGTTTATTCTGTTCACTTAAAATTAATTCTCACTTTGCAAGACAATTTTCACTTAGTAAATGTGGTGAAAATGTATTTTGCAAAAACGTACCCCAAAACATGCAGGAAATAAAAAAAACAACAAAATATGATTTTTGCTTGCACATGATTGGATACCTGAAGTCAGCAAGGCTTTACCTCATTTGCAAAGTGTGAAAATTCCATTCATAAATCATTTAGCAATTCTGTGCCAATGTTCCCTATTATAAAGGAAATGATTTTGTGACATCAGTAATCTTGAACTCTGGCAGCCTCATACCTCTCGTAGTACAGGATTATAGAACAACAGGCAGTTCAAGTATTATACCCTATTCAAGCTGTGTTCATTTGCTCCTGTTTTCTGAGTGCATGCTATAATAAGGTTGAAAACACATGTTGTCTGATTTTCATCTCTGTCAGTAGCAAAAATTCAATGTTAACTTGAAAGTGCATGGAAACATCCCTATCACCTCCAGTATACAGTACCACTCACTAAGGTGGCGATGTTCTATCTATGTCCATCTATGTCCAGTCTATGTGAAAGGTCTCTCTTGACTGTGCATGCAAAGGTCATCACTGTGTGTTTGACTGTGAATGTGTATGTGCAGTCTTGGTTGATATCAGATTGCTGTGTATAGCGCGTGTGTGTGTAATCACAAACTTCGGAAAATATTAACCTTACTAAGCCCATTTCAGTTTTACACCTAATATACACACCTCTTTTTTTTCTATGTGTGTCACATTGTAACACTGAAAGTGGAATGGAACTCTAAAACAAAACACAAATGCTGAATTTAATATTTACCAATCGATTGTGATTCATAAAAATCACATCAAATGATATTGTTTTATTCAGCAATACAGGTAATCCCCCGGTTACATACGAGATAGGGACTGTAGGTTTGTTCTTAAGTTGAATTTGCATGTAAGTCAGAACAGGTACATTATTTTAATAAATGCAATTAGGACTGATGTTTCTCCCAACATATTATTAGGCAGCGTGGTGTCAGTTACTCTATAAAATCCTCACTGTGAGTTAATAACAAACAAAGCCAAAAAAAAGAAACTTTATGGAGCCTAGACATTCATTAAATTCTGGAGCAAGCTGTGCTTTGATATGCACTTTGGACATTTGAACTTTGCGAATTTGTGTTAAAAATATGTTTAAGAAAACAATCAGCTGTGACTGCAGATGAACTCTTAATAGAGAAACTCCATTGAGAGTTTATCTGGAGTTCGCCAGATGAACCTGTAGTGCCCGTAGATTGAACCTTCATCACCTGTAGTGCCCGGAGATTGTAGTGGAACTTCAGAGGTAATCTGCAGTTCAGTTTCCCACGTGATGCCACATTTGAACTGAACTGCAGATTACCTCTGCATTTCCACTAGGATCTCCGGGCACTATAGGTGAAGAATGTAGTGCCCTGTGTTCTTTGATGGAGAAAATCTACCCAAGAACACATAGTAGTAGTACAGTGCGGCAACAGCGATTTATGTGTTGTTGGATAGAGAAACTCTATCCAAGAACACAGGTCACTACAGGTGATGAATAGGGACAAGTCCCTATTCATCACCTATAGTGCCCTGACAAGTCCCCATTCATCACCTGTAGTGCCCGGAGATTGTAGTGGAACTGCAGAGTTTATCTGCAGTTCAATTTCCCACGTGACGTCACATTTGAACTAAACTGCAGATTACTTCTGCAGTTCCACTACGATCTCCGTGCACTACAGGTGATGAATGGGGACAAATCCCCAATCATCACCTATAGTTCATGGATAGAGAAACTCTATCCAAGAACACAGGGCACTACAGGTGATCTATGAGGACAAGTCCCCATTCATCCCCTGTAGTGCCCGGATATCCCGCAATGACAGGAGGATTCCCACGGCTGCACAGCCAGGGGAATCATAATGTCATTGTGGGAATACCTGTAAAAAAATTATTTTTTTTTAAACACATTTAAGAAAAATGTTTTTCACGAATTTTTGCCGTTGAATCCCGTGTTGTTCGGGTGGGATCTATCCGAATTTGAACAGCCATTTTTGGGTCGAATATAAGGACAACTCGAATTCGAACACCAACACTACTCCCTACTTTCTCTAGTGAAAAAGAAACAAAAATGTTGTTATATTTCCATATATAGGGCTCTAAAAATAAAACAGTTATCATGACATTTCCTCAAACGTTCCCTCGCAGGCCCATGTGTTTCAAAGGCAGTTATTGATTCCCACCCAATGGGCCTGATTTATTAAAGCTCCCCAAGGCTGGAGAGGATACACTTTCATCAATGAAGCTGGGTGATTCAGCAAACCTGAAATAGATATGGTCTAGGATTCTACATATTTGCTAACAAATTGCAAAAGATCCAGCAAACCTGGAATGGATTTATTCAAAGTCATTTTCAATTTGGTAGCAAATGTTTTGAATCCTGGACCAGATCCATTCCAGGTTTGCTGGATCACCCAGCGTCACTGAAAGAAAGTGTATTCTATCAAGCCTTGGAGAGCTTAATTATATCAGGCCCAATGTTTGAGGGAATGTCAGATTCCCTGTTTTATAAATTGAGCCACTTACTTCAGGCAAGAAGTATAATATAAGTCTTGCCTGACAAAGGCCCAAAAATCTACACAGGTTTAGCAAAATATAGATTTATGTGAGATAAGAGCTAGATAGACATGTTGTAAGAATGTTGTAAGAATTTTTGTCTAGTATAAATGTCATAAATAGATTATTAATATTATGTTTTCTGTATATGGGATGTACCATTTCTAAAGAACAATTTCCAAGTTACCCTGACTTTCCTAATTCCATGTTAATGGTATATTAGGAATATATATAGGTAGCCACCCTGAAAATAAAAGGTATATAGATGGTTAAAAACACTTTACTTCCCTGAAATTTCCCTGTTGATTTCCCGATGAAAAGTTTTTTTGAGTAAAATTAAGAATTGTGAACATAGTTTTTAAATTGTTTTTTACCTAAAATTGTGAATGTCTCCTTATTTTCTGTCTGATTATTTTCTGTCTGATTAGAGGATAGAGATCCTCTAATCTAATACTGAAATAAATGTACTTACTAGTTCCAAACTCTGATCAAGGATAGTATCTACATTAGCTAATGATTTTTTTTTTTTAAACAAAATCAAATCTTAGATTATTATTTTAATAACAGCATTGTAAAAAGTTAGAGTTTAATTTGTGTAATTTTGATAAGGCTGATTTATGCATGTTGTTAAGATGATCTGATTTCCACTTCCGAGCATTAACAGACAATGTATTTTTATATGTAAATTAATACACAACACTTCTGATTTAGACATAACCAGAGCTCAGAATACAAGTAGAAAGACTAGGCTATTCTTCTTGGGAATGTATGCAAATCATTCTTTCCAAAAACACTTCTTTCTCAGGCATACTTTATGATTTAGACATGATGGCTTCAATGTGAACATGTCCCTACCGCATTCATAATGTTAATTACAGTTTTAAATGATCAGCTGGGGCTGTCCAAAGTATGTTATCTATTTATTATAACATATATTTTTGAAATGTAAAGGTAAATTTTAGCTAGGAAACCCATATAATGCAGCTGTAAAGATATGAATCCACATTTTAAAGTAGGAAGTTTCTGTTGACAAATTTGAATTTTAGAAATGTCAAAGTTTAACAGAATATGGCCTTTAAATAATAAGTGAACCACACAAAAAAACTTTATATATCCTAATGATATCAATGATATAAAAACAATGATATCTATTATTATGTTTTTATACCTACAAAACTTCAGAAAATAAAAGTATATGTATTAAAATTTGCTACCAAATTCAAGCCCAATCTGTTCCCAAAAATAGATAAAAAAGTATAATAGTAGATTACAAATGCAACAAGGTATAGGATAGGGGGAAAGTCCAAAAACGCATGTGGTTAGAAAGTACAACAACAATTTTTTTGGATTGATTTTAGATAGAATGGGTAAGGTTTGGACCATCTTTCAGGTACCTATCCCTAGCTAGCTAGCAGTAAACTATTTATTAAAAGGTAGTGAATACATCATATTATAGTAGAAAATTATAGCATATTACAATTCCAGGATATTTTGCAACTTGTACACACTTTTCATTCTTGGATAGACCACAATAATTAGGCAATTTTTCTTTGGCATTGTAATTAAGTTGCATTACATCTTGATGCAATTGGCTGATGTGGTTATTGTATCCAAGTCTTTAGAATGATTTATTGAGATCATTTCCAAAGCATTTGTATGCATTCAGAAGCAAGATTCAAAAGCCTGATAATAAAATTCTACCCCAAAAATGTTTGCAGGTAAATGTATTAGTTAGTTTATAATTTTCTTTTTCTTTTTAAGTGATTGTACAGTATAATATTCTGTCAGATTTATTTTGCACTAAAATCAAGCACATGTTTATTACTAAGGGTTATGTTTAGAGATTTAATGGTACTCTTTATTGGCTTAGTGAATATTTAAAGATGCAAAACATTGGCTTTCAAATTCAGGATGGTTGCCAAGAAAAATATCACTTAAATTCCAAACTTTCAGTATGAATTATATTTGAATCTAGATAGAACTACAAACAAGAAAATGTCCTTTAAGAGAACTAAACTTCAAAAAAATGTGAGAAGACAATTTCCTTCATTATTGTATAAAAGACATCTGTCCCATCTGCAATAGAGGAGTGTTTGCAATTGTTATAAGCACACTCAACTCTACTCGCTTTGTTGCAGATCAATAAATTCTTCACCTGATCTTCTTCAGGCTCAGGATCTTTGACCAGGATGGAATTACCTAATTCCTGTGCGTGCAGGTATGTGCATTATACAGAGGAATGCATACAGGCACACCAGTTTGTTTAATTGCACAAGGGACATCACCTGTTCCTTCTTCAATAAACAACCCCCTAATACAAATATAAAACAAAAAAGTAAATGAACAGCCCTCCTAATAAAAATATAAATGAATAAACAACCCTCTAACATTCATGTTTTTGTGCACTTCCCCTATGTTTACTATAAAATATAGTTAACAAAGTATCAATATTGCTGCACCATAAAACATATATTATGAATATTTACTTCTTACCATTACTACCTAATCACACACCAATGTATAATAAATAACTTTTTTTGTACATAATACTGTTACATTATAATTGATTTCAATAATTCTTTTTGATACTCAGTACTATCACAGTTCTTCCAAATCCCCTGAGGAAGCCTAAAGGGAGAAAGAAATGTGTCGGGTAAACAATCCATTTCAAAACCATCAATCTCTTTCTTGATTTTAAAATGTAAAAGAAGAGAACCATCCTTAAATTCATATAGGTTTTATTAGATTTATAACTCTCTGGATTTAGCCCTTTACTCCCATGATGAGAAATGGAACAGGCATACTAATATGGTATTTAAACTTGTATACCATGTATACTAATGCTATCATTGTTTTGTAAATATTCACGATATATGTTTCATGGCCAAAACAAAATCCCTGAACCCCTGTTCTTGTGTGTTTAATGAAATTGATCCAATTAAACTAGCGACCACACCACAGAATGCCACACTAGGTAAGGGAGTACTTTTTTTTTTATTCATTGCAACTCCAACATATGAATACAGGTAGTCCCCGAGTTAAGGACATCTGACAAACAGATGACACCTAGATACGAACAGGGCTTCCCTGCTCGTTTGTATGCAAGACAGAGGATTGATGGGGGGGAGGGGGGTTCGCATGACTTGCAGAAGAAGTCTTTTGCTGTTCTGCAACTCTTGAAACTCTTTAATGACCAAGACAAACTCCGCAGTTGTTTCTTTTTGCATACCAAAGTACAGCTTGCTCCAGAAGTTAATGAATGTCTGCTTTGTTTTTGCTTTGTTTTTTTCCTTTGTTTGTGATTAACTCACAGTGAGAATTTTATACAGTAACCGACACCACGCTGCCTAATCTTAAGTTGAGACAAACATCTGTCCTAATTGCATTTAATAAAATAATGTACCTGTTCCGACTTACATACAAATTCAACTTAAGAACAAACCTACAGTCCCGTATGTATCCCGGGGACTACCTGTATTGCTGATTAAAAAAAATATCATTTAAGGGGTTTTTATGAATCACAGTCGATTGGTAAATATGAAATTCAGCATTTGTGTTTTGTTTTAGAGTTTCATTCCACTTTCAGTGTTACAATGTGACACACATAGAAAAAAAAGATGTGTGTATATTAAGTAGGCCTTAGTCTAGGGCTTAGTCAGGTTAAGCATTTACATGAGCATGTTGTAGTAATGGTGAATGTCATCCAGATCATCGTATTTCATTGTTTCAGCCTGGCATTCATTTTAGGACAAGTTTTTTTCAGCATATTATTTTATTCATGCAATCTCCTATTTCTTTAAAAAATATTTTTACATTATTATTATGCATCGGATTGGGGGAGGGTTTCTGGATCTGGTCACAACATTTTTTCTCGGTTAGTCCTGATGAAACAGATCCGTAGTAAGCTAAAAGCACCAAGTTTAACGTTAAAGGTCTATGTGACAGCTGTCAGTTTGATATATATTGGGACAATTTCTGAAACATTTTGTGCTTTAAATACTGATTCTGATTTGAATCATGTTTTTTTTTTTATTTGTTTTATTTGATTTCTATAAAACTACTCATGATTGATTTTGAGAGGTGCTGTAAAAATTCAATCCATCAAGGCTTGCATCCCAATTATCTTCTAAATGTTTAAAAAACACTTTTTTTTGTGGAAATCACTGTTTATCCCTATTGCGATTGACTTTATTTAATAAAAAATTTGAACAGATTTCAATAAATGCGCATTTTATGAGACTTATTGCAAAGGAAACAGTGTTAACAATATAGAGATATGAGATTGAATGCATGAATACAATATGAATATAAACGTAAAATGTATTTTTCCTTGAACTGCTTTGGAAGGCTTTAGGTTAGAAATGAAGTCTACATGTAGAAAATAAATCTAAATAAATCTAATAAAACCTTTCTGAGCCCTAAACCAACGCAAGATGCAACATGTACAATTAACCCTTTTTCATACTTCTCATTTATTTAAACACTAAAATAAAATTGGTCAGCTGCAGACAACTGAAATGCAAAATCTCATGTGTATACATCTAAAATATTAAAAAAAAGGAAATCATACACTGTTTTTATATTAGGTGCATTAGGCAAATGGAGCTTTATCAACCAGAGCTCAAATTAGTAGATTTGCAGAGCATGCGCCAAGACATCAATGAGCTTTCACCATAACATTAGAGCACTTTTTACATCTTGATAGATAATACATAATAGGATACCCTCAAACATAAATAAATATAGCCTGAATACATAACAATGTAAAAACAACATAAACTGATCGCTCCATAAAACAAAATGGAAAAAACAAACGGCAATAAAAGGTCAAACTTCAATGAAGTAATTTGAAAAATATCAGTATAGCAATATGTATGCATGCACATTTATTTACAAAAGGGCAGCACGTACATTTGCAGACAAATATGCCAAAGCATTCATATCTGTGTATCCATGCTCTGCGGTGTTATATAACACACAAATTATACAATATAAAAATTACAGAAACAAAGGGTAAGCAATACATGGTAAATATATCACAACAGCATTTTCATTTTGGACAGATTAGACATTTGTGAACGGGGATTTGAGTCCACATTTGGGTAATATAAAGCCATTTCTGTCACTATCATCCCCTAAAAATTTATTTCTGTCACTGTCATCCACTGTCATTCCCCTAAAAAATAAATCTGAATGTAAAATATTAGTTCCAGTAACAATTTGTGTATTAGTGCATTTTCCAGTGCATTTTTGAAAAAGGAAATTGATTCTACATTTTAGTGACACATTTTAGTTCCACTGACTTCCAGTATTTGTGCATTTGTAAATAGGGACTTAGATTTGGGTGACATGTTTGAAAAATCAAACCGGTCAACATCGTTATTTCCACCAAAAAAAAATGCATCTGAGATTTGTATACAATTTATGTGAGTCACAGTGTTTGAGGAGTGGCAAAAGATGTTTTTTTTTCTTTGTCTGCCACATATTGTGGCAAACACTTTGTGCCAATAACTGAATTAGTTCCTTCCCATGCCTATTTCACTGCATTTCCATGGTCATGTGTACCCTGCCACTGATGGTCCAGCAACAAGGACACATTCCATCCCACATGCTGGAGGTTGGCAAGAATGGCCTTCGGGGGAAAATAATGGCCATGGGTATGATTGCCATAATGGCCATTATAGTGTAGCATAGGCCATAAACTGTGGCTTTCTTGTTATATGCATCCTTATGTACATACAGTGGTTTCAGAAGGCATTCAGACCCCCTTCACTTTTTTAATTTAGTTATGTTGTGGCCTGATGCTACAATCAATTACATTCTTTTTTTTCTCATAGATCTGCACTCAGCATCCCATATTAACAAAGTAAAAACAGAATTTTAGACAATTTTGTAAAATTATTAAGAAGACAAAAATGGAAGATCAGATTGATTTAATTATTCAGACCCTTAAGTTAGTATTTAGTTGAAGCACCTTTTGCAGCAATTACAGCCTTGAGTCTTATGAAGGAAAGAAAATTACAGCCAAGCCAACCTTAAATGCCTTTACTATTAAAAATTTTTAGGAGTAATATGTTAAGGCTTGTGGTGTGAATAGGTGTGAAAAATGCCAAGTGCTACCAAACCACTTTTTCCCACCCCTTTCATTGGTATAGGCTGCCACACAGGAACTGCTTTATTGAACCTCTACAAGACTGGAGAATAAAGTGTATTATGGGAGAACCTGGGTGATCCAGCAAAGCTGAAATGGATTTCTTAAAAATCATTTGCTATTAGTTGGCAAACATTTTCAATACTGGACCAGAATCATTTCAGTTTTGCTGGATCATCCCATTTCTCCTTTTACAATCTATGTTCTCCAGACAGAGGGATTTCATAAATCAGGCCAATAGTTTTTTTTACCAGAGGAAGCAGTTCAGGGGTGTAAGGAAACAGTAACAGCACTACCACGTCATCACTAGTGTCAGCATACAGTATCTTTAGGAACTGATTTACACATTAGTAATTTTAAATTTTGGTTTTGCTCTCTTAAATAAATTAGGTATGGGAGTAACATTTCTATTAAATACAGATATGCATTCAATATAACCATGACATGAGGTATATCTGGAGAAAGCAAATTTAAGTCTAAGGAGCTTT
This sequence comes from Pyxicephalus adspersus, assembly GCF_032062135.1. Taxonomy (NCBI): domain Eukaryota; kingdom Metazoa; phylum Chordata; class Amphibia; order Anura; family Pyxicephalidae; genus Pyxicephalus; species Pyxicephalus adspersus. Next base: position 137,553,841 of record NC_092858.1, read on the forward strand.
ATATTATTTCTTAAACTCTATCAGAAAAGAAATCCACAATCACAAGCCTGTCAGAACAGTCTTATTATTCCTTTTTGTAATACACTTATATATATTATAGTGTAATTGAATGTAATAGTTCCCTTTTAAGTGTAGGGATGGAATTCATGCTTTTTAACTTACAAGATGATTTGCAAGATTAGAAAAAAAAACTCTCAGCACTGATATAGTTAATAAACGTCGTTTTCTGTTGCATAATCTTTTGAGAATAAATATGCTTTTTTATTTTGACAGTTTTGTTTCCTGAGCCAAAAAGTATGCACCCGCTGAGCTCAATTCACCCTTTTGAACTTGAAATCAAACAGAGAAAAAGATTAAGAAAATGCAAATGTCTGGTTTCCTAACAAGAGCACTGAACCTTTCAGAAAAATCACAAAGGTAGCACAGTAAACTGTATCGAGGTGTCTAATCATCTCAAGCTGAAACCGTCGGCTGGCTTTCCTCTGCAGTGTTTTTCTTGTTTATTCTTTTTATAATGGTAAAAATCCCATCAATTAACCTCTCTCCTAGATGCTGGCCTTCGGATACTTTTCACAAAAAATGAATACAGATTGCATAATCAACAACACCACAAGCAGGATTGTTTGCATTGTCATCATAATCCTGTGGCAGTCTATGCTTTTACATATATTCTGGTACAATTGATCCCTTTACTACATGGATTTTTTTCTGTTAATTTGAAAGAGTTTTATGCCGCTATCTGTTCTTCTTACTTGGTTTCACAAACCCTATTTAATCAACCCAGCTGGAACTGGCACGTGTGAAAAAGAGGCAATGCAATATGGTGGCACGAAGTGTAGATCTGTCATATGCACCCTGCACCATCTTTGAAGCATTATGTGCTGCTTGATCTCAGCAGTGTTGTAGTTGTATTCTAGTAAAATGAATGTGACTGGTAGACACCTGTTCCTAAACTGAACCTGGTATTGAACCTTTGTATTATTGTAGTCTACAGGATAGTAATATACATGTTTCCACTTCAGAGTGGTGTCTACAGGACAAAGGAATGTATTCTGCTATCTAAGGGTGTGTAATGGCACAGTAAATACAAGCATCCTGCTTCTTGTTCATGCAGAATTAATGTAAAAGCATGAATGAGATGTAAAAGCAGAACCAAAAATAGCCTTTTGGAAAACCATAATGAATGTATGTATGTATGTAATATTGTATGTATGTATGTATGTATGTATTATTTTAATTCTTTACTTTATTATTTCTTTTTACCTAGGCTTATATATTTTGTAACAAGATGATATATATTTTGTTTTTTATGTATAGTAAATTATTGTAAATTGTGAAAAACGAATAAAAAATTATAAATATGGAAAACCATGGTAAAATGTAACATCAGTTATCGGCTAAAAAAAAAACTTACCTTACTCTCACTTTGAACACCACAAATTGCTTATGACATGATCACATAGCGAGTTTAAGGCTTTCAAGAAAAATTCTTAGAAGGCTGAGAATCCCAAATCTTGTGACCTTTTCCCCAAAGATTTCATATTCTCAAGATTTTTCCTAGGTACAACATATTTTCTACAAAGGAACCGTTTTTAGGTTATGCAATGTAGCAATTATTCAGGAGTCCGAGATGTGTAATAAAATAAGGGGACATTGATTTTTACAGTTTGTGCTGCAATATGGAAGAAGTACACAAATCCAATATACTGGGAATAACAGATGCCAATTATTACAGGTAACCACAAGTTTCACAGAGGCCATATGACTACCAATAATGTATTTACATTATTAAATTTACTGTAAAATCCCTCTTAGTGTTCCCGTTATTTTCTTCTTTTTTATCTACCAGAACACATAGCATGGAAAATATGGTCCTTCTACATGGGTTCCTTATGGTTGTCATGTAATTTATGGAGCCGCAGTGAACATATAACCCAGTGTTTCTCAACCAGGGTTCCTCCAGATTTTTCTAGGGATTCCTTGAGCAATTTGCACCCCTTAGGTCAGTTACCAATAATACTAATGATCTTTTTGGCTAAGAGTGGCATTCTTCCTACCTACAGAAAACCACACTAATAGACAGTGAGTTATGGAAATAGTAATTATAGCAGGGGCTCCCTTCTATAAGTACTCATGGAGCAATTCATGTTGGGCCATTATGATTGCTGGGAAAATAAAGTATTATTTGGCTGTACTGGTTGATTTCAATAGTTTTTAATTTAAAATATTTTCTTGTATGTTAGTGAACCAATAGTTCCTCCCTAAAGGTTGAATACATTAGCTAAATTTACTACAAGTTTCCTATGCCTGAGGATAAACCTCAGCACTAATCTATGTAATGCTGATAGAATAGACCAATGTGAATATACATTATTACTGAGAATCAGAATAAACATTTTGTATGCACTACATTTTATTCTTGTAATAAATCATTATTCTCTGTTATAACCTATTGAGCAAATCCACCACCATAGATAATCTGCCGTACATCAGAGACATAGGGTAAACATGGTAATATTATGTTTTCTTTTATACGATTTCATTGATACGCAAAATCTGCTGTCATTAAATCTTCAGACTGAATGTCCTTATCTCCTTAAGGTAGCATTATACTCTTGAACTGCTATGATTTAAATCCCTTTTCATCTGCTTGTCATTGCTATTCTGATTTTCCATAACTGTGCTTTAGGAAATGGTTTACACTATGAGGAGGCTTTACCAGTACAAAGGCACAGTTACAGTATATAGCATTATTGCTGCGGAAATACATTGTAATGTAAAAACACAGTCTATGGCTTTATTTCAAAATAAATTTGTAGGACATCCATGGAATACAGACAATAATATATATGTGTGTTATTACTAGGTATGCATGGTTGCTTCACAAAAATGTTTGGAACTACCACCATAAAACCTATGTAGTACCTATGCCCACAAGTATTATTATTTTGCTCCTCCACTGGTTACCTGGTAGGGTGCCAGCTTCTAGGAGACACATGGGAACACTTTTTCCCACCAAAGGTTTGAATTGGTCCTTAGTGTCATTAGAGCTGGTATGTATAGTAAAGATAGGCCTGGAGCTGATTGAGTGAAGGAGCCTAGGAGGAAGGCTTTAATGACTAGATGACAGGGGAGCAGGTGGGGGGTGTATTTGAGGGGGCAGGAAGTTTGGTTAGGGGTTTGGTAGTGGTTGGAGCTAAGGGATGGAGGGGAAGTTATCAAGGTAAAGGGGTCAGAGAGGGGAGGTCATAGAAAGTTCAGACAGGTCAGAGATTTTCAGGTGGGCGAGGGCTTGGTAGTATTGGTAAGTATTGGTAGTATTGGTAGTAAAAGGAAAGTGGGTGCTTAAGCAGTCTTCTGAGTGATATGAGCAAGGCTGAGGTATACATATAGTCTGCAGGGATTGATATTATTTCCGAGCCAGGTTGTATTACAGCTGGAAGTAGTAATGTCATGTTTTTCAAAATGTAATTACTATATCTACAATATGTCCCACAGTACATTAGCATGACGGTCATTGGGAAGATTGGCTCCTACATTATTGAGCAGTGAGAAACATGCCACCCTTACAGATGTTAAACTGACCTGAAAACCACCAACTGGTCAAGAACCCGTAGCAACCACTGGAGTAACCCAAGGGTTAATAATATTGCACAGTATTTATATAGCACGAACATACTACGTAGGGCTTTACAATGTCCCTACTACAGTCATATGTCTTTATTGAGGCCAATTTTAGGGGGAAGTTAGGAATAACCTAACTGCATGTTTTTGGAATGTGGGAGGAAACCCTCACAAACACAGAGAGAACCTGCAAATTTCATGCAGATAGTGTCCTGGCCAAGATTTGAACCTGTGACCTAGTGCTGCAAAGGTCACCTTGCTGCCCCTATTGAACCTTTGTTGAGAAACACTGTATTAGATATTCCGTACAGTGCAGGAAAGGTAGAAGTGAACCTATACTGCCCACTGCATATTGTTACTCTTGAGCTTAATGCCTTGGAATGCTCTGCCGCGGACATCCGCCACAACTTTTATTGGTTATTTAGAGTATATACACAAAATAATGTGAAAGTGATGTCTTTCATTTCTACAAAAAAAAAAATTCTGAAAAATGTAAAAACAAAATAACTGCTACTTCAGACAAGATACTTGTCCTTGAAAACAAGGGAGACGTCATAAACACCTGGTATTTATAAACTTGCTAGCAGATTGTAATGGTCATAAAAATGAATGTTCTTGATGTTTTATGGAAATGCAAGTTCTATCTTTACAGTCAATGACATCCTTAGAGACCATTAATCGGTTCTTTTCGGCACTGCCTGTTTGTTCATATAAAATGCATTTTAAAAAGTGCCTGCCATTAAACCCACTATTAAAAAAGATCTAAAGATATTCGTTCAGAACTAGCTAAAATGGGACATGGGGAGGATCTGTACTTTATTTGTAGAAGGATAATTTCTAGGTAATTATTAGGCTTAGTCAGACAAATCATGCCACTGATATATAGAGTGAAATATTTTTATATGTAACCCTTTACATTTTTGATGGAATTTAATGGACTATTTTATAGATCTTTCAAATGCAGCAAGCCTTAGGATCCTGGTGATTCCAATATTAAGGTATTTTAAACAAAAAAGACAATTGTTATGGCACGATCATATGTGGGTGACATCTACTTTTATGTTTTAAATTGAAACAAATGCAAAAAAATCCCAAGAGTTCAGATGTGTGCCTTTCATGTCCTAATATGTTCTATCAAGCTCAATCTATGGGGAGCTTCATGTAAACAATCTGTTAACCCCCAAAATATAACCCTCCGCCTTAATGATACTAGTTCTTATTCAACAGGTACATGGCGAAAAAGAAAAAAATGCTTAAAAGGTCTGATTCCCAAACATTACATTAGGTATGAGGTAATGGGAATCAGATGCTTGGGTACATATTGCTAGTGTCCCTGATAAGAATTGCTACACTGACAAAATACAGTTGTTATGAACCCCCCCTGAAAAAAATGCAGCCCACTTGCGTGTGTGTTTATTTTTGAAGTAGTTTTAATACTTATAAGAGATCAGGCAGGTGGTTATTGCAAAAAGACAGGTGATGGCCCTTTGGCAAAATAACAGTCTTACCTGCCAGGTCACGCGCAGCATCTACTTCAATTTCCAGGGAATCCCAGCTCCCCTTCTGTGTGACGGATAAATGAACTTCCGATCACCCGCATTATCCAGGCAAGATCATCTCTGGGAAGAAGAAAGGAAGATGGCAGCTCCCTGTGTTAGAACATGGATAGGTAAGTTGTGCGGGTGTCATTTGACTGACATAAAATGCCTTAATGATTTATTAGAGTGCTAAAGTTAATAATATGTTCAACACAAGTTATTTTGAAATATTACATATATACAATGTATGTCAGTGTTGTGAGTACCATATACTATATGACACTTACTGAGCAGGATTACGGAACTCCACAAAGATCCACAAATTATGTAAATTCCATGTTGCCCTTCCCACTTCATAAAATGGCTTATCCCCACTTTTGTACTTATTTTTTCCATTTTAATATTCAACACAATGGGCCTGTTTTATTAAAGCTTTCATAAATCAGTCCCGATGTTCCAAAGACATTTAGTGGTCTTCCTATGCCATTTTGTGCCATGTGTATGGTATATGTAGCGCCTTGAGACCAGAACAAACCACCGTAATATCTTCCCAATTGATTTCAATTGAGTACTTCACTGGGCTATTCCAATAAATATATATACAGCTTCAGCTGCACAGCCTCCAAATTATTTAGGGGCATGCTTGAGCAATATAACATAACACTTAAATTAGCTAGAGGTGAAAGTGGGCAGCAATAGGCTCTCCAGACATTACCATAGCATCTGGCACACAACAGTGCCCATGGATTCAAGGCTCCTGGAGCACCAGAGTATGAAGGCTAAAATGTTTGCTGATTGCAGGCATCTGGACTAGGCTTCTGCTGTATTATAAAAGTCAAGCTGTTGTATGATTTTAGGTGTGCTTTAGGTTCATTTAATGCAGGAGTAATGAAAGGCTTATTTACTGAGAGTCTTTTAACTTACTACTACTTTACTGCTTTTGGTTACTGGTAGGACTACTGATGCAACTGTGTACATAAATGAGCTTCCTTTTAAAGTGAGCAAAGACAACGCATTTTTAGATACAACTGCAATCCATGGAGCACTATCTGTTGCAAAGTCAAAAGAAGAAAAAAAGACATTTCTATTTGGTATAAAAATATTAGTATACTAAAAAAAAATACTTTTGCTAGATAGGAACAATGTAAATATCAGGAGAATTTATTTGGCATGTTATCACATAGGTATTACGTATTATGTATTTTTGAGCTAACACATTGTAGAGACTAACCTAACAGTAACATAATAAACACTAAAACATCATAGCAGTACTCACTGTGCTCATTTGAGGCACATCCAAATACAGTTTTGAAAATATTTTTATCAACATTCGTAAATATTATAAAATGACCTAAATATTTACATTGTTTAATTGCATGTTCCGTAGCTTTAATAAATTCTGTAATATACAAAATAATTTACTCTGAGGTGTGCTTATCAGTAAAATTAGAAAAGCCTGAAGGCTTAGTCATTTACACAGCACGCTGCCAAGTGGGAGACCTAATTTTGATACATTGCCTGTCTGGCTCTCATTTCTATGGCTGATTGGGAATGATCGTGCTGTTCAGACAACACTTGCAATGCCAGTTTGAAGCTGCTGTAGGTTGTGAGTAACAATTGAACTCTGCAAGAAAGCTTAGGAAGGGGAATGAAAAGTTCTTTAAGAAGCAATGCAGCATATGTGCAGTCTTTTTAAAACTAAAGAAGAAGGGTAGAAGAAACAAACTGCTTAAAGCTGATAAGGCAATACAAAACAGGAAAGCTTAGTGCATTAGAGTGGCATAAAACTAGTAGATATAGTTAGTCTATAGAGAGATTTAATTTCGTCTCAACAACATCCATGCCCTAAAGCAGACATGTTGAATTATTATAAAACAGAGTATTAAATAGGGAAAAATAACATTACTGGGTCTATCAGCAATTGTCTAAATACAAGAACAAGACTAAATTCATAAAATATATTAGGCAACTTTGACACAAGGTTGGCAATTTCATCAAGGGGCCACTTAATAGGTAATTTTTATACCATCACTGGTCAAAAGCCATGTATATTTCATGATCAACCAGATTGCCTACAAAAACTTTGTGGTAGAATATGAAGATTAAAAACAATGAGAAAGGAGGGAAAAACAAAAATAAATAATTAAATATATATATTCTGGTATTGGGAGTATCTCTAGAGCAGCCAAATCCAGTAAAAATAGCATTAGAAAACCCCCACATGTAAGCAAAACACTATGCAATAAAAAAGAGGGGAAATCTTTATAGCCATGTGAAGAAGCAATTTCTATGGCCCTGAGGGCAACTTGGAGGAAACGTCAATCCTTCAATTGAAAGCTTAATGGGGTCGCTTGTTCCTGCTCACAGTGTCATGGGAATCACTATGGCTCATTTCTGGGGTAAATACATCAAAAAGGGTAAAATAATTAACTTGTTTAGGTCAAATACAATAAAATTCAGTGGCTGAAGTAGAATTATGACAGAATCAGGATCTACAAATGCAAGTAAACATAATACAGTAATGTATGACCGCATGAAGTGAATTTAATCTGTAGAATTTGACCTTCCTTTTTGTAGAATCAAGTAGTAGACATTCTATCACTGGTAGAATATTCTACTAGTACAATTATTCTGCTGCTGATAGAATATTATACCGGTAGTAGAATTATTCTAAGCAGAAACTCTACATGATACTACTTCAATTCTGCCTGAATCCCCTTCTCATCAGATGATTAAACTGCAGCCAATGACAGGTACAGTGTGTTGTCCAGCAAATGCAGCCAGTGGCCTACAACAAGCACAACATACAACTCAGCTAATCCAGCTGGCTGTAGGTCAGGAGCACAATGTACAGGTTAGTGACTCTAGCTGGCAGCTGATGACAGGTGTAACATGTGACGCAGAGTATCCAGTTGGCAGCTAATATTAGATGTAGCATACAGTTTTCCCCAGTTAATGTTTACAGTTTAACACCAGTAAATGTTAACAAGATTTTGTGGTTTGTTAGGGAAACTAGCATTAAGCTGTCCAGTCCACATTTCAGCAAACACCAGCTGGTTGAATTTGACCCCAAATGGTTTAGCTTTCTGATCATACACATTTTTGCTGACATTTGTAAAGGACTCATTGCGGATAATTTAAACTTTATAATGGAGAATAAACTTTATAATGTAGTTTTTTAATAACATTTATTCCTAAGTAGCTTTTTTAGGGTATTAGTTTTGTTTTCATAATAGTGTTTGTCTATATGCTTTACCGCCTATTAGAGACAAAACAAAAGCCAATTATGAACAAAAAATACTTTCCTTAACCCAGTTAAGCTGATATTTCAGCTAATGTTTATGGTAAATGTGTCATGGAAGGATAAATGAAGAGCTGTATACTTATTTTTAACGTTGTCATCTATGTAAGAATTTGAGGCATCCCTATTTCTGTATGAGAACCTAGAACTCTAATTTATAAGGGAACAGAAGTCATTGAAAAAGAGCTGGGTAATCTCTTTCACTCCTTATGTATGAATAACAATCAGTAGAGTAAAGCTATATGTAACATTACCTTTTTGTAGTATGTATGGTAGTAAGCAAGCATGATGTAATCTGTATACAATGTATGTCAATGGGAAACTTATACAAGTATAAAAAGAGTTACTCTTGAGGGTGTGGTTAGAGAATGGACCATCGTCTCTTGTTAACTCATCTGTATCATCAATAAAGTCATATCTTCATACGCTTTCTTTTTATTTACTTTGTGAACTTGCTTATCAGTTTGTATTCTTGTGTGCCTTTAATTAACACTTTTTATTTATTGACGGAAGACTTCTCCAGCACACATATTTTATTTACTAAAACCCTTCTGAAAGGTACTATTTTTATCAATCAGGGTCCTAAACCCCTAGGACAACTACTTTCACTGTACACCTGTCAGAATCCTTTTATGTCTGGCGGTAGCTCTTCCCTTTCTTGATACCTAGTGTTGTGATGAACTTTGTGCTGCTCTCATTGACTTGCTATTTAAGCCCTGCTATTTCCTGTTTTCCTGTTTCCAGATTATTGTGCCACTGTCAGTGTATTGCCTTTGCTACTACTGCTGAATTGCTTTCTCTCTCTTCTAACTTTGG
>NC_092858.1:137567466-137570939 GCF_032062135.1 Pyxicephalus adspersus
TGCTTGGGTTTGTAAAGAATTTTTTGAACCTTGTTCGAAGATTGAGTAGTTTGCATAAAACTGACCCTTCCCAACATCTAAACTACGATATCAGCTATACTGGATATGATTTTGGTAATCTGACCCATAAGCATGCATTTGTAGAAGGAATAGTTAGGCACAACCACTGTTTAATGCTGCAAAGCTTTGTTAAACAGGAACACACTGAATTATTTACATCACACTAATTTCTTTCAGAAGTATGTTTGCGTAGATCTATAGAAATATTGCCAGAACAAAAATGCTATTACAAATCCAAAAATTGGATTTAGATTTGTGTCAGGTCCACTGTTTCTATCCCAGTCACAAAAAAGATTAGTTGGGGGTGCACCTAACGATGAGGACAAGGGAGACATGCAAAATCACAATGACTATGAACGGCATTAGTGTGAGCACTTTTTGGGCGATATCAAGTGCACATACAGTAAATTGAAAATTGCTTTATCCTGCAATACTTGTTCTTAAAAAAAAATGTCTAATGACACAAATATATTTAGCCAGGTGTGAAAAGGACAGGGAGACCCTTTAGATGTCAGAATAGTCACATTTGCTGAATTACTGATCACTGCAGTTGTTTTAGTGCATATGTAAGCAAAAGCATTACAGCACTCAGAATCCTTATCTTTTATCGAACAGATCATTCAAGTCTGAACATGATAAACAAAAGGGCACTTGGTCAGCAGCATTTCTGCAGCCTGCTTTTTCTGAGCATTGATCCTTGTTGTTTACTTTTCTTAAGAAAATTAGGAGAAAAGATATTGTATCCCCTATTGCTAATCCATTTTTGAAGATATAGGTTTCAAGGCTTTCAGAGATTCCCACAAATTGGAAGAACACTCTGTTGAATGAAAAAAACTCAAGTGCCAGAGCCACGTTTCTTACACTTTTACTTCAGACAGTGAACATTGATCTTTTGTATAGGTTATGAAAAGCATGCCTCTGTCTTTTCTGTGTGATAGGCAAAAATATAAGTATTCTTTTATTAGGTCTAATCCATCTCTGTACACATCTGGGTATGGTCATGATTTTTGCCATCTCTGAGCCAAATCACGTCTTCTTTGAGCTTTTGCTTTATTCCCAGCAAGGAAGTCCCCAAAACATGCATAACATTTTTTGTTATTTTATTCCCTGGCCAAAACTTTGACTTCCACCACCTACAAAGTTAGGATAATTAAAACTCTGTAAAACCTGGTTAGATAAAAAAATATTACAGTCAAAATATAAAGGCACAAATCACAGTCACCTAAAGAATTCTTTCTGATCTTATGAGTAGTGTATGTTGAATATCTCACTATTCTATTTGACAGTTATTTGATCGAATAGGTGGACATTGTCCAGGTGATGGAACTTCGAATTTGAACACTAACAAAATCAATAGGGGGAAAATTCAGGTAAATTTACAGGACTGTGTAGAACTGCAAGAACAATCAGGGGAGCAGAGCAGACAGCCCTTTACCAGTTGTATGTGTTCTTGGATAGAGTCCCGTGGATAGAGAAACTCTATCCAGGAACAAATACTACAGGGCGGCAACAGCAATCAGGGGAGTGGAGCCTGATTGCTCTTGCAGCCCTAGCGTAACCATAGTATGTGTTCTTGGATAGAGATTCTCTATCCAAGAACACAGGAGTCCCACAGGATCTCTGGGCACTAGAGGCTAAATGGGGACAAGTCTCCCTATTCATTCACCTCTAGTGCTCTGTGATTGGCTGGGGAAAGGAAAATCCTAATGACGCTTGAGCTGTCACAATCACAGAGCACAAGAGGTGATGAATGGGGAGATTTGTCCTCATTCAACCTCTAGTGCCCGGGATCCCACACTGACAGGAGGATTCCCACAGGAAAATAAAAGTTAGTTATATAAATTACACACATTCAATAAATTACTTTAACATTAAAGCGTCTTTTTAACACATTTTTTACACACAAAAAATGTATGTAAAATCCTGTGTTTTTGGGTCGGGTCTATTCGAATTTGAACAGGCATATTCAGGTCGAATATGAGGACAACCAAAATTCGAACACCAACACTACTTATGAGTACTTAAATTGGGAAGAATTGTGACAATCTGTTTTTTTTGGCAGCATAGACAGAAGCTTGTATATTTTAATAGATTTAACAAACTAACACAAGCAACGTTTAGTAAGGAATTAAATGACCTGTATATTAAGAAGACAAAACAATCATTTAACAAACACATGTATTTTGGCTTAAACAAAAAGTTGACATTTTACGTTTCCTACACAAATGCACATTTTTAAAAAGACATTTGGCATACACATTTTGGAGACAGCGGCCAGCTGATTTGCAGGAAGAATATTCTCCCTCAACAGGGGCAAGGACTCTTTCTCCAATGCCATGTAGATAATTACTTATCTAGTTGTTTCCATCACTTGGTTATTGCTTGAAATGCCTAATAACCCCATTACATTGGAGTAAGTCATGTCATATTAAAATCTATTATAACCCTATTTACCCCATTGATATGACAACTATTTATACCTTCAGTTATGTGAAAGAATCCATTGCAGGCTTCACAACACCATGGTGATTAGAGATTGGGAACAAAAAAATGTAATTTTACAAACTTTCATCTCTCTTTTTGTTCTTAAAAAATCAACATTTACTTTTGTGCCAGTGGTATAGCCACACACCTATAGGCCCTGATGTGGAATTCAGACCCAGCCTCCCTTAGGCAGCATCTATGGGTCCCAGTTCTAATTTTTGACAGAGCCCCTTCCCACTTAGGACAAGCTCCTTCAAATAAGATTAATAGATTAAAAGTCGTGAGCCCCTTTTACATGAATGTCTCACCTTAACACCCCCTAACAATGACCCAACCTTCACATCTGCACCACATTTTCACATCAAGGTTCCTCCCTTTAGATAACACCCCCATTTCACATGAGAGCTTATTTATTTACATCAGAGTTTCTCACTTTGCATATGTTACCCCAAATTCCTTAAAAGTCCTTAACCTCGGGAGCCTACCTTTACACCAGAGTCCTTCTATTATATTAGGAACCTACATCAACATCAGAAGCCCCTTAGACCTCTATAAGTGCATCCTTAACAGTTCACAAACAAAAGTAATTTAACTTGCCACTAGTTGTTGTAAATATAGTTGGAAGGTGAGATCTTCTACTAATTTATTCCTTTACTGAGCTCTGTCAAGTGAAATAACCCAACGCAGAGCCTGGCAGAGAAAGCCATCAACAGAAGAGTTCATCTTCCAACTCTGTGCACAACAGTAAGTGGCCAGAGAATTATTATGAATGGGGCCCAGTCTGGCTTGTAGCCTCTGCAACCTATGTTCCCATACTGCTGCTTCATATATTACATACCACCAGGTGAATGAGTTGCTGGTCTGACTATAAATATTGTGGTATGTTCCTAACGCTTAACCTCCCAACCGCTAACCCCGTACTTTTTCAT